>NC_047031.1:12275545-12317606 GCF_902652985.1 Pecten maximus | reverse complement strand
TCTTATAGTAACAACCTCTATCAAACATCCTCTTATAGTAACAACCTCTATCATACATCCTGTTATAGTAACAACCTCTTTCATACAACCTTCCAAAGTAACAACCTCTGTCACACATCCTCTCATAACAACAACCTCTATAATACATCTTCCTAAAGTAACAACCTCTATCCTACATCCTCCTACAATAACAACCTCTATGATAAAGCGTCTTATAGCAAGAACCTCAATCATACATTCTCTTAAAATAACGACCTCTTTCATACAACCTTCCAAAGTAACAACCTCTATCATACATCCTGCTATAGTAACAGCCTCTATCATACATCCTCTCATAGAAACAACCCCTATCATACATTCACTTATAGTAACAACCTCTATCATACATCCTCTCATAGTAACAACCTCTATAATACATCTTCCTAAAGTAACAACCTCTATCCTACAGGCTCCTACAGTAACAACCTCTATCCTACAGGCTCCTAAAGTAACAACATCTATCATAAATCCTCTTACAGTAACTACTTCTATTCTAAATCCCTCTACAGTAATAACCTCTATCCTACAGTCTTCTACAGTAATGTCTATTCTACATCCTCCTACATAAAAAACCTCTATAATATATCCTCCTGCAGTAAAAACCTCTATCCTATATCCTCTTACATAACAACCTCAATCATACATCCTTCCACTGTAACAACCTCTATTCTACATCCTCCTACAGTAATAAACTCTATCTTACATCCTCTTACATTAACTACCTCTATCATACATCCTCTTAAAGTAACAACCTCCATCATGCATCATCTTATAGAAACAACCTCTATCATGCATCCTTTTATAGTAACAACCTCTATCATACATCCTCTAATAGTCATTTACAATTCTATCCTACATCCTCCTACAATAACTTCCTCTATCTTATATCCTCCTACAGTAACAACCTCTATTATACATCCTCTAACAGTAACAACCTCTATCATACATCCTCTAACAGTAACAACCTCTATCCTACGGCCTCCCACATTATCAACCTCTATTCTACATTCTCCTACAATAACAACCTCTATTATACAGCTTCTTATAACAACGACTTCTATCATACATCCTCTTTCAGTAACAACCTCTATCATACATCCTCTTATAGTAACAACCTCAATCATACATCATCCTACAGTAATAAACTCTATCATACAGCCTCCCACAGTAACGACCTCTATTCTATATCCTCCTACAGTAATAAACTCTATCATACATCCTCTTTCAGTAACAACCTCTATCATACATCCTCTTATAGTAACAACCTCTATCATACATCCTTCCACAGTAACAACCTCTATTCTACATCCTCCTACAGTAATAAACTCTATCCTACATCCTCTTTCATTAACTACCTCTTTCATACATCTTCTTAAAGTAACAACCTTTATCATACAGCCTCGAAATGAAACAGCCTCTATCATACATCATCCTAAAGTAACAACCTCTATCCTACATCCTCTTATAGAAACAACCTTTATCATACAGCTTCCAAAAGAAACAACCTCTATTATACATGATCTTAAAGTAACAACCTCTATCATACATCATCCTAAAGTAACATCCTTTATCCTACATCCTCTTACATTAACTACCTCTATCAGACAGCTTCTTATAACAACCTCAATCATACACCCTCTTATAGTAAAAACCTCAATCATACATCCTCTTACAGTAACGACCTCTATCATAGATCCTCTTACATCAACTACCTCTATCATATAGCTTCTTATAAAAACGACCTCTATCATACACCCTCTTATAGTAACAACCTCAATGATACATCCTCTTACAGTAACGACCTCTATTAATACATCTTCCTAAAGTAACAACCTCTATGATACATCCTCTTATAGTAACAACCTTTATCATACAGCCTCCAAAAGAAACAACCTCTATCATACATCCTCCTACAGTTACAACCTCTATCATACATCCTTCCAAAGTAACAACCTCTTTCGTACATCCTCCTACAGTAACGACCTCTATCATACATCCTGCTATAGTAACAGCCTCTATCATACATCCTCTCATAGAAACAACCTTTATCATACATTCCCTTATAGTAACAACCTCAATCATACATCCTCTTACAGAAACAACCTCTATAATACATCTTCCTAAAGTAACAACCTCTATCCTACAGGCTCCTAAAGTAACAACATCCATCATACATCGTCTTTCAGTAACTACTTCTATTCTAAATCCCCCTACAGTAACAACCTCTATCCTACAGCCTTATAAAGTAACGTCTATTCTGGATCCTCCTACAGTAACAACCTCTATCATACATCCTCTTTAAGTAACAACCTCTATCATACATCCTCTGATAGAAACAACCTCTATCGTGCATCGTTTTATAGCAACAACCTCTTTCATACATCCTCCTACAGTAACAACCTCTTTCATACATCCTCTTATAGTAACAACCTCTATAATACATCTTCCTGAAGTAACAACCTCTATCCTACAGGCTCCTAAAGTAACAACATCTATCATACATCCTCTTACAGTAACTACTTCTATTCTAGATCCTCCTACAGTAAAAACCTCTATAATACATCTTCCTACAGTAACAAACTCACCTCTATCATACATCATCTTTTGATAACAACCTCTCTCATGCATGGTCTTGAAGTAACAATCTCTACAATACATCCTCTTATAATAACAACCTCTATCATACATCCTCCCTCAGTAACGACCTCTATTCTATATCCTCCTATAGTAATAAACTCTATCATACATCCTCTTATAGTAACCACCTCTATCATACATCCTCTAATAGTTACAAACTCTATCTAACATCCTCTTGCAGTAACAACCTCTATCCTACATCCTCTTTCATTAACTACCTCTTTCATATATCTTCTTAAAGTAACAACCTTTATCATACATCCTCTTATAGAAACAACCTCTTTCATACATCATCCTAAAGTAACAGTCGCTATCATACATCCTCTTATAGAAACAACCTCTATCATACATCCTTTTATAATAACAACCTTTATCATACAGCTTCCAAAAGAAACAACCTCTATTATACATCATCTTAAAGTAACAACCTCTATCATACATCATCCTAAAGTAACAACCTTTATCCTACATCCTCTTACATTAACTACCTCTATCAGACAGCTTCTTATAACAACCTCAATCATACACCCTCTTATAGTAACAACCTCAATCATGCATCCTCTTACAGTAACGACCTCTATCATATATCCTCTTACAGTAACAACCTCTATCATATATCCTCTTACAGTAACAACCTCTATCATATATCCTCTTATAGTAACAACCTCTTTCATACATCCTCCTGCAATAACAACCTCTATCATACATCCTCTTATAGTAACAACCTCTTTCATACATCCTCCTGCAATAACAACATCTATCAAAAATCATCTTATAGTAACAACCTCTATCATACATCCTCTTAAAATAACAATGTCTTTCATACAACCTTCCAAAGTAACAACCTCTATCATACATCCTCTTAAAATAACAACCTCTTTCATACAAGCTTCCAAAGTAACAACCTCTATCATACATCCTGCTGTAGTAACAGCCTCTATCATACATCCTCTCATAGAAACAGCCTCTATCATACATTCACTTATAGTAACAACCACTATCACACATCCTCTCATAGTAACAACCTCTATAAAACATCTTCCTAAAGTAACAACCTCTATCCTACAGGCTCCTAAAGTAACAACATCTATCATACATCCTCTTTCAGTAACTACTTCTATTCTAAATGCCACTACAGTAGCAACCTCTATCCTACATCCTTATAAAGTAACGTCTATTCTAGATCCTCCTACAGTAACAACCTCTATCATACATCCTCTTTAAGTAACAACCTCTATCCTACAACCTTATAAAGTAACGTCTATTCTAGATCTTCCTACAGTAACAACCTCTATCATCAATGCTCTTATAGTAACCTCTATCATACATCCTCTTACAGTAACAACCTCTATAATACATCCTCTTTAAGTAATAACCTCTATCATACATCCTCTTATGAAAACAACCTCTATCATACATCCTCTTACAGTAACTACCTCTATCCTACGGCCTCCCACATTAACAACCTCTATTCTACATTCTCCTTCAATAACAACCTCTATCATATAGACTCTTATAGTAACAACCTCTATCATACATCCTCTTACAGTAACTACCTCTATCCTACGGCCTCCCACATTAACAACCTCTATTCTACATTCTCCTTCAATAACAACCTCTATCATATAGACTCTAATAACAACTACCTCTATCCTACATCCTCTTACATTAACTACCTCTATCATACAGCTTCTTATAAAAACGACCTCTATCATACACTCTCTTATAGTAACAACCTCAATCATACATCCTCTTACAGTAACAACCTCTATAATACATCTTCCTAAAGTAACAACCTCTATCATACATCCTCTTATAGTAACAACCTTTATCATACAGCCTCCAAAAGAAACAACCTCTATCATACATCATTCCAAAGTAACAACCTCTTTCGTACAACCTCTTACAGTAACAACCTTTATTCTACATCCTCCTACAGTAACAACCTCTATCATACATCCTCTTACAGTAACAACCTCTATCATACATCCTCCTACATTAACAACCTCTATCATATATCCTCTTACAGTAACAACCTCTTTCATACATCCTCCTACAATAACAACCTCTATCATACATCCTCTTACAATAACAACCTCTATCATACAGCCTCTTATAGCAAGAACCTCTATCATACATCCTCTTAAAATAACAATGTCCTTCATACAACCTTCCAAAGTAATAACCTCTATCATACATTCTCTTAAAATAACAACCTCTTTCATACAACCTTCTAAAGTAACAACCTCTATCATACATCCTGCCATAGTAACAGCCTCTATCATACATTCACTTAGAGTAACAACCTCTATCACACATCCTCTTATAGTAACAACCTTTATCATACAGCCTCCAAAAGTAACAACCTCTATAATACATCTTCCTAAAGTAACAACCTCTATCGTACATCCTCTTTTAATAACAACCTCTATCATACATCCTCTTATAGCAAGAACCTCTATCATACATCCTCTTAAAATAACAATGTCTTTCATACAACCTTCCAAAGTAATAACCTCTATCATACATTCTCTTAAAATAACAACCTCTTTCATACAACCTTCCAAAGTAACAACCTCTATCATGCATCCTCTCATAGAAACAACCACTTTAATACATCCTCTAATAGTGACAAACTCTATCATACATCATTTCATAGTAACAACCTCTATTCTGCATTCTCCTACAGTAAAAACCTCTTTCATATATCCTCCTACGGTCACAACCTCTATCAAACATCCTCTTATAGTAACAACCTCTATCAAACATCCTCTTATAGTAACAACCTCTATCATACATCCTGTTATAGTAACAACCTCTTTCATACAACCTTCCAAAGTAACAACCTCTGTCACACATCCTCTCATAACAACAACCTCTATAATACATCTTCCTAAAGTAACAACCTCTATCCTACATCCTCCTACAATAACAACCTCTATGATAAAGCGTCTTATAGCAAGAACCTCAATCATACATTCTCTTAAAATAACGACCTCTTTCATACAACCTTCCAAAGTAACAACCTCTATCATACATCCTGCTATAGTAACAGCCTCTATCATACATCCTCTCATAGAAACAACCCCTATCATACATTCACTTATAGTAACAACCTCTATCATACATCCTCTCATAGTAACAACCTCTATAATACATCTTCCTAAAGTAACAACCTCTATCCTACAGGCTCCTACAGTAACAACCTCTATCCTACAGGCTCCTAAAGTAACAACATCTATCATAAATCCTCTTACAGTAACTACTTCTATTCTAAATCCCTCTACAGTAATAACCTCTATCCTACAGTCTTCTACAGTAATGTCTATTCTACATCCTCCTACATAAAAAACCTCTATAATATATCCTCCTGCAGTAAAAACCTCTATCCTATATCCTCTTACATAACAACCTCAATCATACATCCTTCCACTGTAACAACCTCTATTCTACATCCTCCTACAGTAATAAACTCTATCTTACATCCTCTTACATTAACTACCTCTATCATACATCCTCTTAAAGTAACAACCTCCATCATGCATCATCTTATAGAAACAACCTCTATCATGCATCCTTTTATAGTAACAACCTCTATCATACATCCTCTAATAGTCATTTACAATTCTATCCTACATCCTCCTACAATAACTTCCTCTATCTTATATCCTCCTACAGTAACAACCTCTATTATACATCCTCTAACAGTAACAACCTCTATCATACATCCTCTAACAGTAACAACCTCTATCCTACGGCCTCCCACATTATCAACCTCTATTCTACATTCTCCTACAATAACAACCTCTATTATACAGCTTCTTATAACAACGACTTCTATCATA
Organism: Pecten maximus; assembly: GCF_902652985.1. NCBI lineage: Eukaryota > Metazoa > Mollusca > Bivalvia > Pectinida > Pectinidae > Pecten > Pecten maximus. The sequence goes on along the minus strand of NC_047031.1, from coordinate 12,311,085 downwards.
CATCCTCTTTCAGTAACAACCTCTATCATACATCCTCTTATAGTAACAACCTCAATCATACATCATCCTACAGTAATAAACTCTATCATACAGCCTCCCACAGTAACGACCTCTATTCTATATCCTCCTACAGTAATAAACTCTATCATACATCCTCTTTCAGTAACAACCTCTATCATACATCCTCTTATAGTAACAACCTCTATCATACATCCTTCCACAGTAACAACCGCTATTCTACATCCTCCTACAGTAATAAACTCTATCCTACATCCTCTTTCATTAACTACCTCTTTCATACATCTTCTTAAAGTAACAACCTTTATCATACAGCCTCGAAATGAAACAGCCTCTATCATACATCATCCTAAAGTAACAACCTCTATCCTACATCCTCTTATAGAAACAACCTTTATCATACAGCTTCCTAAAGTAACAACCTCTATGATACATCCTCTTATAGTAACAACCTTTATCATACAGCCTCCAAAAGAAACAACCTCTATCATACATCCTCCTACAGTTACAACCTCTATCATACATCCTTCCAAAGTAACAACCTCTTTCGTACATCCTCCTACAGTAACGACCTCTATCATACATCCTGCTATAGTAACAGCCTCTATCATACATCCTCTCATAGAAACAACCTTTATCATACATTCCCTTATAGTAACAACCTCAATCATACATCCTCTTACAGAAACAACCTCTATAATACATCTTCCTAAAGTAACAACATCCATCATACATCGTCTTTCAGTAACTACTTCTATTCTAAATCCCCCTACAGTAACAACCTCTATCCTACAGCCTTATAAAGTAACGTCTATTCTGGATCCTCCTACAGTAACAACCTCTATCATACATCCTCTTTAAGTAACAACCTCTATCATACATCCTCTGATAGAAACAACCTCTATCGTGCATCGTTTTATAGCAACAACCTCTTTCATACATCCTCCTACAGTAACAACCTTTTTCATACATCCTCTTATAGTAACAACCTCTATAATACATCTTCCTGAAGTAACAACCTCTATCCTACAGGCTCCTAAAGTAACAACATCTATCATACATCCTCTTACAGTAACTACTTCTATTCTAGATCCTCCTACAGTAAAAACCTCTATAATACATCCTCTTGCAGTAACAACCTCTATCCTACATCCTCTTTCAATAACTACCTCTTTCATATATCTTCTTAAAGTAACAACCTTTATCATACATCCTCTTATAGAAACAACCTCTTTCATACATCATCCTAAAGTAACAGTCGCTATCATACATCCTCTTATAGAAACAACCTCTATCATACATCCTTTTATAATAACAACCTTTATCATACAGCTTCCAAAAGAAACAACCTCTATTATACATCATCTTAAAGTAACAACCTCTATCATACATCATCCTAAAGTAACAACCTTTATCCTACATCCTCTTACATTAACTACCTCTATCAGACAGCTTCTTATAACAACCTCAATCATACACCCTCTTATAGTAACAACCTCAATCATGCATCCTCTTACAGTAACGACCTCTATCATATATCCTCGTACAGTAACAACCTCTATCATATATCCTCTTACAGTAACAACCTCTATCATATATCCTCTTATAGTAACAACCTCTTTCATACATCCTCCTGCAATAACAACCTCTATCATACATCCTCTTATAGTAACAACCTCTTTCATACATCCTCCTGCAATAACAACATCTATCAAAAATCATCTTATAGTAACAACCTCTATCATACATCCTCTTACAGTAACAACCTCTATCATACATCCTCCTACATTAACAACCTCTATCATACATCCTCTTAAAATAACAACCTCTTTCATACAAGCTTCCAAAGTAACAACCTCTATCATACATCCTGCTGTAGTAACAGCCTCTATCATACATCCTCTCATAGAAACAGCCTCTATCATACATTCACTTATAGTAACAACCACTATCACACATCCTCTCATAGTAACAACCTCTATAAAACATCTTCCTAAAGTAACAACCTCTATCCTACAGGCTCCTAAAATAACAACATCTATCATACATCCTCTTTCAGTAACTACTTCTATTCTAAATGCCACTACAGTAGCAACCTCTATCCTACATCCTTATAAAGTAACGTCTATTCTAGATCCTCCTACAGTAACAACCTCTATCATACATCCTCTTTAAGTAACAACCTCTATCCTACAGCCTTATAAAGTAACGTCTATTCTAGATCTTCCTACAGTAACAACCTCTATCATCAATGCTCTTATAGTAACCTCTATCATACATCCTCTTACAGTAACAACCTCTATAATACATCCTCTTTAAGTAATAACCTCTATCATACATCCTCTTATGGAAACAACCTCTATCATACATCCTCTTTCAGTAACTACCTCTATCCTACGGCCTCCCACATTAACAACCTCTATTCTACATTCTCCTTCAATAACAACCTCTATCATATAGACTCTTATAGTAACAACCTCTATCATACATCCTCTTACAGTAACTACCTCTATCCTACGGCCTCCCACATTAACAACCTCTATTCTACATTCTCCTTCAATAACAACCTCTATCATATAGACTCTTATAGTAACAACCTCTATCATACATCCTCTTACAGTAACTACCTCTATCCTACGGCCTCCCACATTAACAACCTCTATTCTACATTCTCCTTCAATAACAACCTTTATCATATAGACTCTAATAGCAACAACCTCAATCATACATCCTCTTAATAACAACCTCAATCATACATCCTCTTATAGTAACTACCTCTATCATACAGCTTCTTATAACAACAACCTCTATCATACACCCTCTTATAGTAAGAACCTTTATCATACAGCCTGCAAAAGAAACAACCTCTATCATACATCATCCTATAGTAACAACCTCTATCATACATCATCCTACAGTAACAAACTCTATCATACAGCCTCTTATAGCAACAAACTCTTTCATACAGGCTTCCAAAGTAACAACCTCTATCATACATCCTCTTATAGTAACAACCTCTTTCATACATCCTCCTGCAATAACAACATCTATCATACATCCTCTTATAGTAACAACCTCTATCATACATCCTCTTAAAATAATGTCTTTCATACCTTCCAAAGTAACAACCTCTATCATACATCCTCTTAAAATAACAACCTCTTTCATACAAGCTTCCAAAGTAACAACCTCTATCATACATCCTGCTGTAGTAACAGCCTCTATCATACATCCTCTCATAGAAACAGCCTCTATCATACATTCACTTATAGTAACAACCTCTATCACACATCCTCTCATAGTAACAACCTCTATAAAACATCTTCCTAAAGTAACAACCTCTATCCTACAGGCTCCTAAAGTAACAACATCTATCATACATCCTCTTTCAGTAACTACTTCTATTCTAAATCCCACTACAGTAACAACCTCTATCCTACATCCTTATAAAGTAACGTCTATTCTAGATCCTCCTACAGTAACAACCTCTATCATACATCCTCTTTAAGTAACAACCTCTATCCTACAGCCTTATAAAGTAACGTCTATTCTAGATCTTCCTACAGTAACAACCTCTATCATCAATGCTCTTATAGTAACCTCTTTCATACATCCTCTTACAGTAACAACCTCTATAATACATCCTCTTTAAGTAATAACCTCTATCATACATCCTGTTATAGTAACAACCTCTATCATACATCCTCTTACAATTATACCTCTATCCTACGGCCTCCCACATTAACAACCTCTATTCTACATTCTCCTTCAATAACAACCTCTATCATATAGCCTCTTATAGCAAAAACCTCAATCATACATCCTCTTAATAACAACCTCAATCATACATCCTCTTATAGTAACTACCTCTATCATACAGCTTCTTATAACAACAACCTCTATCATACACCCTCTTATAGTAAGAACCTTTATCATACAGCCTGCAAAAGAAACAACCTCTATCATACATCATCCTATAGTAACAACCTCTATCATACATCATCCTATAGTAACAACCTCTATCATACATCATCCTACAGTAACAACCTCTATCATACATCATCCTACAGTAGCAAACTCTATCATACAGCCTCTTATAGCAACAAACTCTTACATACAGGCTTCCAAAGTAACAACCTCTATCATACATCCTCTTATAGAAACCACCTCTATCATACATCCTGTAATTGTAAGAACCTCTATCATACAACCTCTAATAGTTGCAAACTCTATCCAACATCCTCTTGCAGTAACAACCTCTATCATATTGACGTCATAGAATTAAAAGGTCGTAAGTGAAGCTATGTCAAAAAAATTATTCTGGGATATCACCAAAAAACTTAACAATAATTATTTCAGCAAACCTATTTCAACGCAATTCGCGTATAATGTTCAGTATTATACCAGTTTGATATATCATTAATGTACGCCTCACATTTAAATGCATAAAGCGGTGAAATTGACAAAAAACTGACCCAAGACGTTTTAATATTAAAGAAATTTTATGTCATATCAGAAGTGAAAAGTCGTAAGTGTCACTTACGACCTTTTGATATTAACCAAAAGTTATGCACGATCAGAAGTGAAAAGTTGTAAGTGGCACTTACGACCTTTCAATACTGATTAAATTGGAAATCTATGCTCACGGAAGGTCGTATGTGTTACTTACGACCATAAAGCATAAACCTACTATATTATTGTTATGATTTATTGTGTAAATACAAATTAGTGTTTCGTACTGATTATGATTCTTGTGGAAATGATTATAAAAGTTCTAACACATACTCCAAATTTCAAACAAAATTTATTTCATTTTTGATATAATATTAAATAACAATACCTAAGTAACGAAATACGAAAGTAAAGAACAATATCAACACGTTAAAGCGAAATAAATGCAAGTCATTTTTTTCATTTACATTGATATAAATACAAGAACAATACCAATCTGCTTTATTCAATGGTGTGAACAATGCTATACAGTGGACCCTCGATAATCTGAACACCTTCGTTCCCAGTCCAAACCGTCCGGATTACGAGTTTTCCGGACTGCCGAATTTCGTGTACCAGGTCAAAAAAATTGTCGTGTAAGAGTTATCTCCCTTGATTATATACAATCCGTGACGTTTCATAAACACGTCTAATTGTCAGACTTTTTAACAATAAATATACTTTTGTTTCTGATATGATTCTTGTTTTGTTTTGTAGAAAGTAAAAAATAAACTATGTTTTTAAAAGAACATGTAAAGTGAAAGTTGTTTTATTTATAGCGGGCATATGTGACCTACAAACAACACACATGTGTCACATCCCGGAGGTTCACAAACAAGTAGAAATTACAAACGTTAAATACCTTAAATAAAATACCCGGATTTTACAACTTACCGTCAGTTCATGTTTTTTTATGATTTTTACGTACCAGAAACCCCAAGCTATCTATTTAAAAGTACGCGACACCAGCGAGAACTACCCAAGATGTCCGAAAATTATTAAACCCGTATTCACTTAACAATGTGACGCTTAGTTAAGTATTTAACGACTATTGACTAATTTGTGTGTAATCAACCCAGTTCTTGTGATCACTGCTTAATACGTAAATGTGTATGTAATTAATAACATGCATCTTTCAATGAGTCGTCGTTTCACGTAACGGTGTTACAAAGCCGATATCCGTGTTTACCCAATACAAGTGTTAATGATGTTAATTACCAATCATAAATTTATTACATGTATTTGAGATTGATTAATTATCGTATCACGTACTGTATGTTTGTGCATAAATTCTGTAACATTTAGGTCGTGGAGAAAAAGCAATGTACCGTTATAAAAACAAAAGCTATGTTACACATTGTAACACAGGTAAACACCCGGGGCTATGACCTGGCAGCGGTCGCTATGACTACGCACAGTGTCAAGCGATAGTCTGTACAGCTGTCGACACGGGTGACTTGCCCCGACATTTTTTTCTCCTCGTGGTGAAAAAATCGTCTGGATTATTGAGGGAAATTTACTAATGAAAAGTATGTTCCGTTCCCAAAATGGGCTTCCGGAATCAGAATCCGAATTTCCGGACTGGTGAGTACAAATAACGTTACGGAAATCCGTTCCCGTGCATTTCCGTCTGGACTGTGAGTTTTCCGGACTATCGGCGTCCGGATTATCGCGGGTCCACTGTATACAACATCAACATTTGCAATATTTTAACTCATCATACTCATGATCTCTCTTCATTTTCATTGTGATATTATTTAAAGATAATCTGATTATGTTTACTACAGCAGATATCATCACTAATACAAAATATGTTTAAAGATTAAAATTAGTGTATACACAATGTAGTTCGTAAGGTGCATACATGTTTTAGTTTAAAAAAAACATCATCCTCATAGCGTTAAACTATTTTAACAGATAATGTACATCAAATGGCATTTGGAATTAATAACAAAAGAACATTATGAATTCAAACACTTACAAAATTGGTGGTGAATTCAAACCATATATCTTTGTGATACACATCGAACTAACACACACAGCTTTTCAGGCATTTTGAAATTGTGAAAATGCTCATTAGCATTACGTGTAAATATACCTAATTTTTAGATTGCTCGGATTTACCGATTGGTCGGTATGTTCATTAAAATCAGACTCAGAATTAACAATAAATTAACATAATCAATGCATACACATGACTCATAAATCAACATGCATTAGTCTCTTTCATAGGTATGTAGTCATTATCTTTTTAAAATTATCTTAATTACTGTGATAATGCACAACTTTCCAAATCGTATATACATTTGCACTACTTCAATATTTCCTTATCAAAATGTGTAAAGCAGTAAGAACACTGTTTAATCGTAAACACGATTATGATATTTCACTTGTACGGAAATCGTATACAAGAATACGCATACCCGTATTTGAAAATAACAGTTATATTTGGTAGCAACATCAATCAAGGCAAATATCATCACCGATACACAAAATGTGTAAAGAGTAACATTATTTTAAAGTTGATATATTCTTTAGATTTTTGTATCGTCTTGAGTGAGCCAAATTCGTGTTACACATAAATTCATGGATGTATTTTTTTGGGAATTTACAACAAATGAACAAAATCAATGCAAACATTATTACAAAACTCAAACATGATGTCAAACGAAAACTTTTCAAATTGTTTTAAAAAGATATCCCCAATAAAACCAACACACAAGTGTTCTTTCTTCGTCACATATAGTAGTCATTTTACAATAACTATTGTGTGAACTTGTGCACTGCTTATGAAACTTTACAATTCAGCAAGATGCGAAAAGCAATAAGAACAGCCAAACCCTGTACAATCGTTAAACATAATTATGAGAATTCCATTCGGTACAAATATAACAAAATGACGATACGACTCCAAACTCATGCGTGCTAATTTACCAAATTATCCAACAACATAAGAAGCATACTGTCTTTTGGTGCATATATAAAAGAAAAACTGTCTTGAGATATGCAGTTACCTTACTAAATTGTTGGATTATACAAGTACCTCAACCACATGGTTTTACTCTGATATTTTCACTTATATCAAACCCTTCATGACTCATTTATTGATACATAATTGTACGCATATCGCATACCTCAAACATGTGTATCAACCAAAGATGATATAGTAGAAGCATCTGCAAACATTGCAAGGGCAATGGCAAACAAGCGGGTGGAATTATATTAAATACCGATACCGACACTGAATTACAGTCTTCCGCTGATTGTGAAACTCGAGGAAAAACAGGAGTAAGCCTTTCCTGGACTTCAGGGTTATGGTCAAGCTATATCTCACAGTGACTTTGTTTGGTACAAGCGCTTTGCTTATGAAGACCTAAACATCATTTATTAACGTCTAGTGCTACATTATAAAGGTGATATAGTCTCTCTAGAATGTTATCAGGACCAAATGAAGCGGCGATTTCGTTTGATGACTTATAGCAATGCCCTACTCAATATCGGAATCGTCGCTTTCGTGCGGTTCTGGTAACCTATTCGATGTAGAACCCGTGTATGGCAGATGGGAATAGAAATTGTGATGGATTTCGGGTATTATACCCTTCTTGCATAAATTTTGCAAATCTAGGAATTTAGCAGCGGAAGTTGGAATGGGTGCCTGGTATGCTGATTTTAATTCATATCCAGAGATGGTGTTCCGTTAGTTTCTTCCACGGTGTATCGTTATTGCTTGAAATTCATTTGCAGCTATTTCATACTTAAAAAATATTTTTGTTGGCTCACATTTCATATATCTGAAACAGTGTATTTTGTTCCACATAACCAGTTCTCCGTCATCTGTCCTGCTGCGGTTGGATATTACATTTGATGCAAAGCTCTTAAAATCTAAGACTTCCTGGTTTTTTAATTGTACAACATCGTATTTGGGCTCTGTTTGCTTCACATTTTTAATCGCTGTGAACCAGTCAGAGGGTACATAGAGTTCGGAGTGTTTAGTTGCTCTTTCTATAGTTGCATGGACTGAATCACCCTCCATCTGAGAATGGCCTCTTTCAAAATAATAGTGTGTTATCTGCTTGATTGGTAAATTTACCACAGAATATAGGCACATGGCACTGAAAGGAAGGTTGCGCTGCTGGCCAGTACAGCTATCTGAATAGTAATTAATTTCATCTAAAGACCCTACAGATGTGTTATACATGTACTTAAGCAAACACGAAGCGATCTCATTGCTTCCCCTTTTGGCTTCTGTCTCCCACCAAGTGTTACATTTTGTTTCCTTTGAAACTAAATCAAATATTGTAAAACTGTATGTAGCGAGTTTTCGTGAGTAGTATACTTCTCCAACCTGTGACTTTGGAGTTATTAAGACTTTTTGTAAATCGAAATTCACAGTTTTAATACTTCTATTGTACGTCGATCTTTCTTTGTCAATTGCTTTCTGATCACGTGCTCGAATTTTTCTGTTCTCATGCATCTCAAATTCTGATCGTTTTAATATCTTGTCTGATTCAGAAAGTTTTTAGCTCACCTGCCCGAAGGGCAAGTGAGCTTATGCCGTGGCGCGGCGTCCGTCGTCCGTCCGTCGTCCGGCCGGCCGGCCGTCCGGCATCAACTTTTCCATTCAAGCAACTTCTTCTCAATAACCAAAAGGCCCAGAGACCTAATATTGGGCCTGTAGCATGCTGGGGTGAAGGGCTACCAAGTTTGTTCAAATGAATAAAGTTGACCTTCATTCAAGGTCACAGGGGTCAAAAAGGCTAAAATCTTTAAACGACTTCTTCTCAATAACCAAGAGTCCCAGGGAGTTGATATTGGGTCTGTAGCATGCTGGGGTGAAGGGCTACCAAGTTTGTTCAAATGAATGACCTTGACTATCATTCAAGGTCACAGGGGTCAAATATGCTTAAAAATCTTTAAACAACTTATTCTAAATAACCAAGAGTCCCAGGGAGTTGATATTGGTTCTGTAGCATGCTGGGGTAAAGGGCTACCAAGTTTGTTCAAATGAATGACCTTGACCTTCATTCAAGGTCACAGGAGTCAAAAAGGCTAAAATCTTTAAACGACTTCTTCTCAATAACCAAGAGTCCCAGAGACCTAATATTTGGCCTGTAGCATGCTGGGGTAAAGGGCTACCAAGTTTGTTCAAATGAATGACCTTGACCTTCATTCAAGGTCACATGAGTCAAAAAGGCTAAAATCTTTAAACAACTTCTTCTCAATAACCAAGAGTCCCAGGGAGTTGATATTTGGTCTGTAGCATGCTGGGGTGAAGGGCTACCAAGTTTGTTCAAATGAATGACCTTGATCTTCATTCAAGGTCACAGGAGTCAAAAAGGCTAAAATCTTTAAACAACTTCTTCTCAATAACCAAGAGTCCCAGGGAGTTGATATCGGGTCTGTAGCGTGCTGGGGTGAAGGGCTACCAAGTTTGTTCAAATGAATGACCTTTACCTTCATTCAAGGTCACAGGAGTCAAAAAGGCTAAAATCTTTAAACATTTCTTGTCAATAACCAAGAGTCCTAGAGACCTAATATTGGGCCTGTAGCATGCTGGGGTGAAGGGCTACCAAGTTTGTTCAAATGAATGACCTTGACCTTCATTCAAGGTCACAGGAGTCAAAAGGGCTAAAATCTTTAAACGGCTTCTTCTCAATAACCAAGAGTCCAAGAGACCTAATATTTGGCCTGAAGCATGCTGGGGTGAAGGGCTCCCAAGTTTGTTCAAATGAATGGTCTTGACCTTCATTCAAGGTCACAGGAGTCAAAAAGGCTAAAATCTTTAAACAACTTCTTCTCAATAACCAAGAGTCCCAGGGAGTTGATATTGGTTCTGTAGCATGCTGGGGTGAAGGGCTACCAAGTTTGTTCAAATGAATGACATTGACCTTCATTCAAGGTCACAGGAGTCAAAAGGGCTAAAATCTTTAAACGACTTCTTCTCAATAACCAAAAGTCCCAGGGAGTTGATATTGGGTCTGTAGAATGCTAGGGTAAAGGGCTACCAAGTTTGTTCAAATGAATGACCTTGACCTTCATTCAAGGTCACAGGAGTCAAAAAGGCTAAAATCCTTAAATGACTTCTTCTCAATAACCAAGAGTCCCGGAGACCGCATTTTTGGCCTGTAGCATGCTGGGGTAAAGGGCTCTCAAGTTTGTTGAAATTAATGACCTTGCCCTTCATTCAAGGTCACAGCAGTCAAAAAGGCTAAAATCTTTAAGCGACTTCCTCTCAATAACCAAGCGTCCAAGGGAGTTGATATTTGGTCTGTAGCATGCTGGGGTGAAGGGCTACCAACTTTGTTCAAATGAATGACCCTGACTCACATTCAAGGTCACGTCGATCAAGTATGCTTAAATCTTTAATTGACTTTTAGTGAATAGCTTAAGTGCCGAGAGACATTATATTGGTCATGTAGCATGCTTTCAAATAACTGCAGGATCCATATATGAAAAGATTTGGGCCCTTGTTTGTAGGAATCACAGAATGAGCACATGTCCTTCTTAGGTACATGGAATCTAAAATTAAATTCAGAGCCAAAAATGAAATCGTATAACCAAAATTTCTGTGGTATTCTTTGGTCGGAAACGCATTGTCTCAAATACAAATCATACATCTTCCTTATCGAAAGATCTTTGTTCAGATAGCGCCGTTGTGTTGTCTTTCGACAGTAGTGACTCTCAACAACAGGGAAGGATTTAATGTGTTGACGAATGTAATCTTTGTGTGATTCAGCGATCTTTTTGGCGTTTGGATGGCATCCGCGTTTATCTGAACATTCAGACTGTCTTTTTTTCTTTAATGTATAAGAGACAGTTCTCTCACCAATGGCTAGCGTGCATAAAAATGTCTTTTTACAGACCTGCCTCCGCTTACCATCAGAGGGCAGGAAGTACTCAATGGTGTTTTTTCGTCTTGAAATATTTTCAGTTTTGGTGAATCTTTTTTTGCAAACTAGTACGGCATTGGTTTTTATGAATTGCCTTTGTTGGTCATATGATTTAGACCAGTATGACCGGAACGTGGCTTTTCTACTATCTGCAGGAACATTTTGACTACATTTAAATTTGCATTTACATTGGGACATTTTACAACACTTTTCAGGCACGCGCTTTCCCATTTTATTGACATATTCAAGTCCTTCAGCGCGTCTTCGTTTTCTAACATTTGCTTGCCACGATTTTTCATCACAGGTTCGCCTTCGAGATAGTCGCGATGATGACAATTTTGATACTTCATTGGATTCGATACAATTTTGAGAATCAAAATCACACTCAGAACTGAGGTTTTCAATATCAGAATTGCTTTCTGATGGACTATCTTTGTCAATGAAATCATCATGACATGTTGATACTACTGTTGTTTGTTCATGCAAAGATACAGACATATTTCTTACCTCTACTTCATAATCCTTTTCAGGACTAATGATTTCAGCACCTTTACTGCTAACTGATACATTGCTTAAATCTAAGTCAGACTCTAGTCTGCTGATGTTAAGATCATCTGTACCAAAAGACTCATCTTGATTTAACTTTAACAAGTTATCAATATCTACAACACACCCACCTGGTACTTCCTCTGTGACTACATCAACATTTACGTCTAACAAGTCAGCAATGAATATGTTTTCAGGGCTAGTATATTCTATGCAAGTCCAGTTATCGTTACACATCTGAAAATTGGTAGCGATCACATCTGGAAACTCTGTTGCTATAGCAGTACTGTCGATGGCGTCATCCGATTTGGCAAGTCCAAGTAGTGTAGCAGCATAATTGTTCTCGGCCAGGGTAACTTCCGGTATTGTGATAACATTATTGCACTCGGTCAAGGAAACTTCTGGGGTTGTGGTGGCATCGTTGCACTCGACAAGAGCAACCTCCGATATTGTGACAGCATCATTGCACCCGGCAAAGACCACTTCCGGTGATGCTTGATCCTTGCCTTCGTTTCGCTCAACCTCTGTCAGATAAGAATGATCTTTGGTGACGGAAACAATTTTTGATGCTAACACTGTCAGAGGAAGCTCGTCATCAGAGTCACTTTCATTATTAAGTTTTGTCACAAGTTGTTTTAGTGGTAGTTCATCGTCTGAACTATTTTCAATATAAGAATTCATATTTAGTATTTTCTACACTTTTCAAAATGACGTTTTGCACATAATTTTAATAATAAAACGCTGTCTTTCAGATTTTCCCTTTTGTCTAAATTATCTAGTAGTCCTTTTGCCCACAGTATTTGTAACTGTCTCGAAACGTTTGGCTGCAACACTTCGTCGCGTTTAGTATTACATGCAACGTAGCATTTATTTATGACAACATTCAACTGCTTTTCTTTTCTTTCCAGCTCATTTTTCAGTTCCAGACATCTCGTACATGCCATATCTGTGAAAAAAGTAATTTTGTTTAATTGATATACCAAATGGATTTAACATATTTGAAGTTATCCACATGATGTTGAGCAGTTATGTTACATAACTTTTAAACAAAAATATTGTGATATTATTATTCTCAACAACGACTTTCTAATAATGTATACGTACCATTTACTTGGAAATTACTGGGGGAAAACGCATGGTTTTTATACCATGTAGAATTAACTAGTCACCACAAAGGATTCAGTGTAAAATGAATTTTTTCAAAGAAGATAATCAACAGTGTTTTCCGTTGTGATTATCATTAAAGGGTATCGAGCCGTTAAGTTCTATATTATTCATGAATTTCTTCTCATGGGTTGTACGATTCAGACATTATGCAATTGTTCCTAGCTACATGCAAATATTAGTTTCTATGTATAACAAAAAGCAGTAAACTTCATTTTGAAGGAGTGAGTAAGTCGGATCCACAAGAACACCTCATAGAAGGCAGATTCCATGAAACGGAACTAAAATTTCTGTCTTATGTTTGAAAAGTGTGTTATAATTTCTACATGAGTTATCTCCCTTGGGAACCGTCTGGTGAACTTTTAATAGTACAAGTACGTGTAATTGCACTAATGTAATATGGGAGAATAGATTGTGATACCTAAATATACTTAAACATTATACTTTCGTTGTATGATAGTTCTTAATATGTCAACTATGTGAAGGCAAGAGGTCAGGAACGAAGCTAGACCTAAATGAATGTGGAAACCCGGTCGAACCGAAGGACCGATGGAAGATTTCAGGTCGTATCGACCTTCCGAGCGAGTGGCGAGGCTCTAACTAAGGGCTAAAAGGAAAGGGCGAGGAAAGTCTAGAAATCATTCTGTTGCAAGAAGTAGTACGGGGGTCTCCCCCAAGAGTCTGAGATATACAATAGAAAATTTTGATATTTTATGTTGCAAGAATTTTGCAATGTTCCATACTTAGTAGACACTATATTAGGATAGGTCCTAATAATACGTGTAGAATGTGATGAAATCCAAGGTTCGTGTGGGTTAACAGGGAAACTGTCGTAAGATTGTGTTCATTAATGAAAGTATTGAAAGAATGAATTCTTGTAAACAGCTTAAAACATGTTGTCTCGGCAAAATTATGTGGAAGCTCGGGCGTACTGGCGTACGTCTAGCTGCGCGCCTGGAGGTATTTAATCAAACACCAGTACCCGTATATTTGAAATATGCAGTACAGTGTACAATCAAAGTGATTTGTTACCATGGGGATGACAATAATTAGAGTTGTGAGACCTGTGATAACCTTTATTTACAAATACCATCGCACAGGTATCGTGTTGTAGCCATCTTGTAGTTTTTTTGTTTTGTTTTTTTGTTTTTTTAATTATTAATAAAAAAAAAAAAAAAAAAAACTTACAGTAAACCGAACGTACTACAGACATTTTATTTTAAATATTTCAATGTGCATATATTCCTTAGTGGACAAGCCGCTTTAACAGACTAAACTTATCATTTTATTGTACCATGCGAACAAATTGAAATAGCTATATCTTTCCCGTAAACCAAATTTCAGAGTGAATTTAATCATGGCTTGTCCTCTCTGGTTTGCTTAACATAATTATACAGTACATGTAGTAATAATGATATTACCTTCGTTAGTTGACTGACAGGGAAAGAGTAACCTCCCTTCACTGTCATCAAAATAGAACTAAACGCTTCATGTTTATAATTTATGTGTAGGATACGTAATATTTATCTAATGTTGATGATAATAAATGAAAGATTTCACGTGTTATTAACCATAACCAAGCTTCATTCATTATATCAATGTATGAACGGATGTTTTATAATCCTTTCGTGTACAGTCAGCATGGTGTGTTTACATATTTGTGATCGAGTACCAAAGTACATGATGCAAAGAAAGACAACTCTCACGATGTTGAAAGTGGGAATAATTTCAAAACTTCACATCCCGTACAATACCATCGACTGCGTAATCAAATCATTTATTGTTGTATGTAATTTACTTGTACATACACACTGATTTTTTTCTTTTGAATTGTACTCACACACTACATTATAGGCCGATAGCTATAGGATGCCTCAAATTTTACTTTGATGACCCAGAATGCCTAACAATAATGCTATGTACTCATATTTATATAAAGAAAATGGACATGTAAGATCATCATATACTTACCAAAATAATCTTCAATATATCTGCATGATTTTTCTTCTGCATAAAAGCTAAACCGGAAGTATTTTTAGTGTCACTTACAGCGCTGCGCGCTGAAGTGTGTACGGTACTTTTTCAATAGTAGTACAGCAACTGTTGATTGTATTGAATCGCCAACCGATAAGCTTGAAACAATGTATCGACCTTCCTGATTGGTTCTGTGCCGAAAGGGGCGGGGCGAACACGGAGTATGTACTGTACCAGGACCGTGGCTGTGTATACACACGTGTGCGATTATATATAATTACATGACTATGCAAAACAACGACAACTTTTACGTTAAGTTTTAAGCATTTAATAAAGATCTGGTACTCGTTGAACACATGGGTTGTTACACACATATATATGCCATGTTGTTATGAACAACTTATATGATACCTTCCGTGATTATACATATCCACACTGTCGGAAAAATCCAGACATGAACGAAGCAGGGAAATCCAGAGCATCTTAAATACTTGGCTTACATTTCTTTTTGAATTCGATGAATTCCATAACATCTTGAGTCACCTTTTTACTTTTCAGTGGTTTCCGTTTGACGATGGGCGCTAAAGACTTAGTCGCATAAAAAATCTTCATAATTTTGCGACATCCTGATTAGACAAACCGGTCTTATCACTGATGGCTGAATATGAGAGTCCTTCTGAATGTAGATTATAAACAGTTTTTTCTCGTTTTTTTATCTTCACTTTTCCCTCTGGTGTAAACACGGCCCTTGGAATTTTACATGTTTGAAGTAGTACGTTATATGCGTACCGTCGTGTACACCGTCCTGACCTATAGTTTCCCTGTTTTTTTGTCAGACATGTAAGTAACCAAGGTGATTTGCATTACATGTATAAGCTCACAACTACATGTGTATAACTGCAACTTGCAAGGTTTAACCAGCTAAATTTACAATATATCTAATATTTATACATTTAAATGTTTATTATGCAGATGTTCTTTCAATATGGACAACACAGTCAGTGTATTTTGAAAATTACGCACGTATTGATTGATGATCGTCAAGCTAACCAGCCCTTCGAACTTTGTCACCAGCTGACCAGGTCGACCCTTCAGTTCGGGGATATATTTTCCCAATACACTGATTTGAGAGTGGGGAAAGTCCATTGTATAGGGTAGATAGCATTTGCACTTCCTTTCACACCTCGTGTACAAGCTAAACTATCTGGGTCACGATAGCGATTCAGTTTACATGTAATTTGGAAGGGTCAAACATCAGACAAAACTGGGTTCCGGAGCACAGGGGCTTGGCACGATGGTGATGACGTTCCATATATGTATGTATAGTATATACATAAAGAATACATGGTCAGTGTCTTAAAATATAAGCTGTATTTTGGCGAGGGTAAAGAAATCGCCACCTTTGTCTTTCTGTCCCGAGCCAGAAATACAGCTTATATTTTAAAACACTGACTATGTATTCTATTTATCCTCCAACAGTCATGAAAATAATCATCAAAAATAATCATTTTTATGTGAAACGGTGTCAAATATCACAGAAATATGTTCGTCTTTTAAACGTAGTTTCACTTTGAAGTAGGTCAGTCGAACTGACGCACGTGCTAAGATTCCAAAATACAGCTGTTTTCCGTCACTGCCGTATATACAGCAAAAATATATATACGGTGGGTGTATTCCGACAATGCGGTGGCAGTTGCAGGATAAATTCATATATGGACCTTCATTTATAAACTTGTCACTGAATATTTCACTTGAAGAACATTATCATAACCCGCCATTCTCGCAAGTTTACTCATGTGCACACGAGTGCTGAGAAAGGTGTGTGCATTCAGTTCGACCAATCAAATCAACGCTTACTCAGCGCGATCGACTTTGTTAGAGTACTGTCGATACACAGTAATGTAGTACCAATACCTGTCGTACTTGTGTTACACTTTGACCGTACACACTTCAGCGCGCAGCGCTGTAAAGGTCGTAAGTGACAGTTAAGACGCGCTAGTTTACAAACAACGTTTATAGTTATTAGAATTAAAAGGTCGTAAGTGGCACTTACAACCTTCTGCGCTACGGTGTTTTGATTAAGCACAAGAATTAAAAGGTCGTAAGTGGCACTAACAACCTTTTAATATGGAACATCATTCACTTACGACTTTTCACTTCTGAAAATCAAAACAGCACGGTCACTTACGACCTTTATTTTTTTCAATTATTCAACAAAAAATAAGCCGATCGCTTAGATTTTTTGCCCAAAGGCGCGTAATTAAGTAATTTAACGAAAAAATCGAAAAAGCCAAAAAAGGTCGTAAGTGACACTTACGACCTTTTAATTCTATGACGTCGATATATCCCCTTATAGTAACCTCTATCATACATCCTTCCACAGTAACAACCTCTATTCTACATCCTCCAATAGTTATAAACTCTATCCTACATCCTCTTTCGTTAACTACCTCTGTCATACATCATCCTAAAGTAACAACCTTTATCCTACATCCTCTTACATTTACTACCTCTATCATACAGCTTCTTATAATAACAACCTTTATCATACAGCCTCCAAAAGAAACAACCTCTATCATACACCATCCTAAAGTAACAACTTCTATCATACATCCTCTTTTAATAACAACCTCTATCATACATCCTCTTATAGTAACAACCTCTATCATACAGCCTCCAAAAGAAATTTAAAATAACAACCTCTTTCATACAACCTTCCAAAGTAACAACCTCTATCATACATCTTGCTATAGTAACGGCCTCTATCATACATCCTCTCATAGAAACAGCCTCTATCATACATTCACTTATAGTAACAACCTCTATCACACATCCTCTCATAGTAACAACCTCTATAATACATGTTCCTAAAGTAACAACCTCTATCCTACAGGCTCCTAAAGTAACAACATCCATCATACATCCTCTTTCAGTAACTACTTCTATTCTAAGTCCCCCTACAGTAACAACTTCTATCCTACAGCCTTATCAAGTAACGTCTATTCTGGATCCTCCTACAGTAACAACCTCTATCATACATTCTCTTTAAGTAACAACCTCTATCATACATCTTCTTATAGAAACAACCTCTATCGTGCATCCTTTTATAGTAACAACCTCTATTATACATCCTCTTACAGTAACTACTTCTTTCATACGGCCTCCCACATTAACAACCTCTATTCTACATTCTCCTACAATAACAACCTCTATGATACAGCTTCTTATAACAACGACCTCTATCATACATCCTCTTATAGTAACAACCTTTATCATACATCTCTTATAGTGACAACCTTTATCCTACATCCTCCTACAGTAACAACCTCTATCATATATCCTCTTACAGTAACAACCTCTTTCATACATCCTCCTACAGTAACAACCTCTTTCATACATCCTCTTATAGTAACAACCTCTATAATACATCTTCTTACAGTAACAAACTCACCTCTATCATACATCTTCTTTTGATAACAACCTCTCTCATGCATTATTTCATAGTAACAACCTCTATTATACATGGTCTTGAAGTAACAATCTCTACAATACATCCTCTTATAATAACAACTTCTATCATACATCCTCCTACAGTAACGACCTCTATCATACATCCTCCCTCAGTAACGACCTCTATTCTATATCCTCCTATAGTAATAAACTCTATCATACATTCTCTTACAGTAACGACCTCTATCATACATCCTCCTACAGTAACTACCTCTATCCTACATCCTCTTACATCAACTACCTCTATCATACAGCTTCTTATAAAAACGACCTCTATCATACACCCTCTTATAGTAACAACCTCAATCATACATCCTCTTACAGTAACAACCTCTATTAATACATCTTCCTAAAGTAACAACCTCTATCATGCATCCTCTTATAGTAACAACCTTTATCATACAGCCTCCAAAAGAAACAACCTCTATCATACATCCTCCTACAGTTACAACCTCTATCATACATCCTTCCAAAGTAACAACCTCTTTCGTACATCCTCCTACAGTAACGACCTCTATCATACATCCTGCTATAGTAACAGCCTCTATCATACATCCTCTCATAGAAACAGCCTCTATCATACATCCTCTCATAGAAACAACCTTTATCATACATTCCCTTATAGTAACAACCTCAATCATACATCCTCCTACAGAAACAACCTCTATAATACATCTTCCTAAAGTAACAACCTCTATCATACATCATCCTACAGTAACAACATCCATCATACATCCTCTTTCAGTAACTACTTCTATTCTAAATCCCCCTACAGTAACAACCTCTATCCTACAGCCTTATAAAGTAACGTCTATTCTGGATCCTCCTACAGTAACAACCTCTATCATACATCCTCTTTAAGTAACAACCTCTATCATACATCCTCTGATAGAAACAACTTCTATCGTGCATCGTTTTATAGCAACAACCTCATTCATACATCCTCCTACAGTAACAACCTCTTTCATACATCCTCTTATAGTAACAACCTCTATAATACATCTTCCTAAAGTAACAACCTCTATCCTACAGGCTCCTAAAGTAACAACATCTATCATACATCCTCTTACAGTAACTACTTCTATTCTAGATCCTCCTACAGTAAAAACCTCTATAATACATCTTCCTACAGTAACAAACTCACCTCTATCATACATCATCTTTTGATAACAACCTCTCTCATGCATGGTCTTGAAGTAACAATCTCTACAATACATCCTCTTATAGTAACCACCTCTATCATACATCCTCTAATAGTTACAAACTCTATCTAACATCCTCTTGCAGTAACAACCTCTATCATAAATCCCCTTATAGTAACCTCTATCATATATCCTTCCACAGTAACAACCTGTTTTCTACATCCTCCTACAGAAATAAACTCTATCCTACATCCTCTTTCATTAACTACCTCTTTCATATATCTTCTTAAAGTAACAACCTTTATCATACATCCTCTTATAGAAACAACCTCAATCATACATCCTTTTATAATAACAACCTTTATCATACAACTTCCAAAAGAAACAACCTCTATTATACATCATCTTAAAGTAACAACCTCTATCATACATCATCCGAAAGTAACAACCTTTATCCTACATCCTCTTACATTAACTACCTCTATCATACAGCTTCTTATAGCAACCTCAATCATACACCCTCTTATAGTAACAACCTCAATCATGCATCCTCTTACAGTAACGACCTCTATCATATATCCTCTTATAGTAACAACCTCTTTCATACATCCTCCTGCAATAACAACCTCTATCATACATCCGCTTATAGTAACAACCTGTTTCATACATCCTCCTGCAATAACAACATCTATCAAAGATCATCTTATAGTAACAACCTCTATCATACATCCTCTTAAAATAACAACCTCTTTCATACAAGCTTCCAAAGTAACAACCTCTATCATACATCCTGCTATAGTAACAGCCTCTATCATACATCCTCTCATAGAAACAGCCTCTATCATACATTCACTTATAGTAACAACCTCTATCACACATCCTCTCATAGTAACAACCTCTATAATACATCTTCCTAAAGTAACAACCTCTATCCTACAGGCTCCTAAAGTAACATCATCTATCATACATCCTCTTTCAGTAACTACTTCTATTCTAAATCCCACTACAGTAACAACCTCTATCCTACAGCCTTATAAAGTAACGTCTATTCTCGATCCTCCTACAGTAACAACCTCTATCATCTACATTAATGTATGCTCTTATAGTAACCTCTATCATACATCCTCTTACAGTTACAACCTCTATCGTACATCCTCTTTTAATAACAACCTCTATTATTCATCCTCTTATAGTAACAACCTCTATCATACAGCCTCCAAAAGAAATTTAAAATAACAACCTCTTTCATACAACCTTCCAAAGTAACAACCTCTATCATACATCCTGCTATAGTAACGGCCACTATCATACATCCTCTCATAGTAACAACCTCTATAATACATGTTCCTAAAGTAACAACCTCTATCCTACAGGCTCCTAAAGTAACAACATCCATCATACATCCTCTTTCAGTATCTACTTCTATTCTAAGTCCCCCTACAGTAACAACCTCTATCCTACAGCCTTATAAAGTAACGTCTATTCTAGATCCTCCTAAAGTAACAACCTCTATCATATATCCTCTTACAGTAACAACCTCTTTTATACATCCTCCCACAGTAACAACCTCTTTTATACATCCTCTTATAGTAACAACCTCTATAATACATCTTCCTAAAGTAACAACCTCTATCCTACAGGCTCCTAAAGTAACAACATCTATCATACATCCTCTTACAGTAACTACTTCTATTCTAGATCCTCCTACAGTAAAAACCTCTATAATACATCTTCCTACAGTAACAAGCTCACCTCTATCATACATCATCTTTTGATAACAACCTCTCTCATGCATGGTCTTGAAGAAACAATCTCTACAGTACATCCTCTTATAATAACAACCTCTATCATACATCCTCCTACAGTAACAACCTCTATCATACATCCTCCCTCAGTAACGACCTCTATCATACATCCTCCCTCAGTAACGACCTCTATTCTATATCCTCCTATAGTAATAAACTCTATCATACATCCTCTTATAGTAACCACCTCTATCATACATCCTCTAATAGTTACAAACTCTATCTAACATCCTCTTGCAGTAACAACCTCTATCATATATCCCCTTATAGTAACCTCTATCATATATTCTTCCACAGTAACAACCTGTTTTCTACATCCTCCTACAGAAATAAACTCTATCCTACATCCTCTTTCATTAACTACCTCTTTCATATATCTTCTTAAAGTAACAACCTTTATCATACATCCTCTTATAGAAACAACCTCTTTCATACATCATCCTAAAGTAACAGCCGCTATCATACATCCTCTTATAGAAACAACCTCTATCATACATCCTTTTATAATAACAACCTTTATCATACAGCTTCCAAAAGAAACAACCTCTATTATACATCATCTTAAAGTAACAACCTCTATCATACATCATCCTAAAGTAACAACCTTTATTCTACATCCTCTTACATTAACTACCTCTATCATACAGCTTCTTATAACAACCTCAATCATGCATCCTCTTACAGTAACGACCTCTATCATATATCCTCGTACAGTAACAACCTCTATCATATATCCTCTTACAGTAACAACCTCTATCATATATCCTCTTATAGTGACAACCCCTTTCATACATTCTCCTGCAATAACAACCTCTATCATACATCCTCTTATAGTAACAACCTCTTTCATACATCCTCCTGCAATGACAACATCTATCATACATCCTCTTATAGTAACAACCTCTGTCATACATCCTCTTAAAATAACAACCTCTTTCATACAACCTTCCAAAGTAACAACCTCTATCATACATCCTCTTAAAATAACAACCTCTTTCATACAAGCTTCCAAAGTAACAACCTCTATCATACATCCTCTCATAGAAACAGCCTCTATTATACATGCACTTATAGTAACAACCTCTACCACACATCCTCTCATAGTAACAACCTCTATAATACATGTTCCTAAAGTAACAACCTCTATCCTACAGGCTCCTAAAGTAACAACATCCATCATACATCCTCTTTAAGTAACAACCTCTATCATACATCTTCTTATAGAAACAACCTCTATCGTGCATCCTTTTATAGTAACAACCTCTATTATACATCCTCTTACAGTAACTACTTCTATCATACGGCCTCCCACATTAACAACCTCTATTCTACATTCTACAATAACAACCCCTATCTTATAGCCTCTTATAACAACAACCTCAATCATACATCCTCTTAATAACAACCTCAATCATACATCCTCTTATAGTAACTACCTCTATCATACATCCTCTTACAGTAACAACCTCTATCATACTCCCAGAGGTTGTTTCTTTTGGAAGCTGTATGATAAAGGTTGTTATTATAAAAGGATGTATGATAGAGGTTGTTTCTATAAGAGGATGTATGATAGCGGCTGTTACTTTAAGAAGATATATGAAAGAGGTAGTTAATGAAAGAGGATGTAGGATAGAGTTTATTTCTGTAGGAGGATGTAGAAAAGAGGTTGTTACTGTGGAAGGATATATGATAGAGGTTACTATAAGGGGATATATGATAGAGGTTGTTACTGTAAGAGGATATACCTCATTACTGAAGGAGGATGTATTATAGAGGTTGTTACTTTGGGAGCATGTATGATAGAGGTTGTTACTGTAAGAGGATGTATGATAGAGGTTGTTACTGTAAGAGGATGTATTGTAGAGATTGTTACTTCAAGACCATGTATGATAGAGGTTGTCACTATGAAATAATGCATGAGAAAGGTTGTTATCAAAAGAAGATGTATGATAGAGGTGAGTTTGTTACTGTAGGAAGATGTATTATAGAGGTTTTTACTGTAGGAGGATCTAGAATAGAAGTAATTACTGAAAGAGGATGTATGATAGATGTTGTTACTTTAGGAGCCTGTAGGATAGAGGTTGTTACTTAAGGAAGATGTATTATAGTAACAACCTCTATAAGAGGATGTATGAAAGAGGTTGTTACTATAGGAGGATGTATGATAGAGGTTGTTACTTAAAGTGGATGTATGATAAAGGTTGTAACTGTAAGAGGATGTAGAATAAACGTTACTTTATAAGGCTATAGGATAGAGGTTGTTACTGTAGGGGGATTTAGAATAGAAGTAGTTACTGAAAGAGGATGTATGATTGATGTTGTTACTTTAGGAGCCTGTAGGATAGAGGTTGTTACTTTAGGAAGATGTATTATAGAGGTTGTTACTATGAGAGGATGTGTGATAGAGGTTGTTACTATATGTGAATGTATGATAGAGGCTGTTTCTATGAGAGGATGTATGATAGAGGTTGTTACTTTGGAAGGTTGTATGAAACACATTGTTATTTTTAGAGGATGTATGATCGAGGTTGTTATTATAAGAGGATCTATGATAGAGGTTGTTATTGCAGGAGGATGTATGAAAGAGGTTGTTACTGTAAGAGGATATATATGATAGAGGTTTTTACTGTAGGAGGCTGTAGGATAGAGGTTGTTACTATAAGAGAATGTATGATAGAGGTTGTTATCAAAAGAGGATGTACGATAGAGGTTGTTACTTTAGGATGGTGTATGATAGAGGTTGTTTCCTTTGGAGGCTGTATGATAAAGGTTGTTACTATAAGAGGATGTATGATAAAGGTCGTTGTTATAAGAAGCTGTATGATAGAGGTAGTTAATGTTCGAGGCTGTATGTTAAAGGTTGTTACTTTAAGAGGATGTATGAAAGAGGTAGTTAATGAAAGAGGATGTAGGATAGAGTTTATAACTATAGGAGGATGTAGAATAGAGGTTGTTACTGTGGAAGGATGTATAATAGAGGTTACTATAAGGGGATATATGATAGAGGTTGTTACTGCAAGAGGATGTTAGAGTTTGCAACTATTAGAGGATGTATGATAGAGGTTCTTACAATTACAGGATGTATGATAGAGGTGGTTTCTTTTCGAGGCTGTATGATAGAGGTTACTGTAAGAGCATAGATGATAGAGGTTGTTACTGTAAGAAGGATGTAGAATAGACATTACTGAAGAAGACTGTAGGATAGATGTTGTTACTGTAGAGGGATTTAGAATAGAAGTAGTTACTGAAAGAGGATGTATGATAGATGTTGTTACTTTAGGAGCCTGTAGGATAGAGGTTGTTACTTTAGGAAGATGTTTTATAGAGGTTGTTACTATGAGAGGATGTGTGATAGCGGTTGTTACGATAAGTGAATGTATGATAGAGGCTCCTACAGTAACGACCTCTATCATACATCCTCCAACAGTAACAACCTCTATAATACATCCTCTTATAGAAACCACCTCTATCATACATCCTCTTATAGAAACCACCTCTATCATACATCCTGTAATTGTAAGAACCTCTATCATACAACCTCTAATAGTTGCAAACTCTATCCAACATCCCCCTGCAGTAACAACCTCTATTCTACATCCTCCTACAGTAATAAACTATATCCTACATCCTCTTTCATTAACTACCTCTTTCATACGTCTTCTTAAAGTAACAATCTCTATCATACATCTCTTATAGTAACAACCTTTATCCTACATCCTCCTACAGTAACAACCTCTATCCTACATCCTCTTACATTAACTACCTCTATCATACAGCTTCTTATAACAACGACCTCTATTATACACCCTCTTACAGTAACAACCTCTATCCTACATCCTCTTATAGTAACCTCTATCATACATCCTCTTACAGAATTTAGTAAATCTAGGTGTGGAATAAAGGACCTAATGGTAGAATGCAAGATACCTACCGGTATAATGTAACAAATCTAGTTGTAGAACATAAGACCAGGTGGTAAAAGACATCTAGCGGTAGAAAGTAGAACATCTAGAATGTCAGACACCTATATAGCTAGTGTTAGAATGTAAAGCACTTGTGATGTAAGACACCTGATGGTATGTAATTAGTTGAAATCGAGAGTTTGGACGAACTTTAGTTTGTAGATATAGTATTCAGCACTGCAAAAAGCAATGGTGGTGTTTATCATTGGAAAAAATCGAAATGGCTGTACTTTCCTGGCCTGCAATTTATCGAAATTTGAAAAGTTGAAATTTGGATGAGGAAAATCTACCACCCTACCACGTAAAGGTGACCATTTTACAACAATTTGCAAAGAAAATAAGCAAATGAAATGTCATCCTTAATAAAGACTTACCGTAAATTTTATTCTGTTGTCAAGAAGATGTCAACAAGAGACACATCCACTAGACGAAGTTGAGTACTCGTTTTTGGTTTCAAGGATGCTACCAAAGCAGCATATTGAAGTAACGTCTTTTGGCTTCTTCCGTGGTGCCAGGATTACTAATGTCATTATACCCCCGAAACAAAGTTAAAGGCGGCATACTGGAATCGGCCTGTCCGTCTGTCGTCCCATAATCTTGCCCGGACAACTCCTACTAAAGTACTCATCAAAACAACATGTATTTGTGCATTGTGACTAGCATGTGTTTTGTTAGGAGTTTAAGAGTAATAACCTCAAGACTCAATTGCCAGAAAAAAATAATAATTTGATAAAAAAGTTGAAATGGCAATTGAGTTTCTGCCCTTTCGATTATAAATTTGCCCGGGCTTCATCAGTTGAGAGGCAAAAAGATCAAAATTATAAAATAGATTATCTACTAAAAATCGAATGAAATTAAAAATTTAAAAAATATACTGTGTACAAAAAATATCAAATAGAAGCCAAAATTAAATAAATATCAAAAAGACGTACAAAAATTTGTAGAAAATAAAATTGATTCAAAATTCAAAAATATTGAATGGAAGCAACAATTTACTGAACATTGAAAAATTTATTAAAAAATCAAAATCAAAAAGATGTACCAAAATTTTCAAGAAAAAGCAATTTATTTGAAATTTACAAAAAGCAAAATATTCACTAAAAATCAAACAATTGAAAAATTCATTTAAA
Source organism: Pecten maximus (assembly GCF_902652985.1). Taxonomy (NCBI): domain Eukaryota; kingdom Metazoa; phylum Mollusca; class Bivalvia; order Pectinida; family Pectinidae; genus Pecten; species Pecten maximus. The sequence goes on along the minus strand of NC_047031.1, from coordinate 12,284,453 downwards.
AATCAAAATCAAAAGGATTATAGACAACAGAATTCATTAAAAAATTTACAAAAGTTGAATGGAAGCAAAAATTTATTAAAAAAGGAATTTCCTTAGAATCTAGAAAGATTTATACAAAATGAAATTGATTTTACTAAAAATCATAGAATGAAAATCAAGAAGATGTACAAACATAGATAAAAGGTATTGATCAAAATTTACAAAAATTGAAAGGAAACAAAATTTACTAAAGCTAAAAAAATTGAATAAAAATGAAAGTTTGGTAAAAAATTTATAGAAAACAAAATTGATTCAAAATTGAACGGAAGCAAAAATTTACGAAAAATGAAAGATATTCAGGAAATAAAATTGAATGGAAGCAAAAATTTACAAAAAAAAGAAAACAATTGAAAAATTTATGAAAGAATTAAAAAGATTGACAAAGAAATTATAAAAAATGCAATTGATTAAAAATTAGTCAAAAATTTATTAAAAGACTTATAGAAAATAAAATTTATTCAAAATTGAATGGAAGCAAAAATTTACTAAAAAATAAACCATTTAAGTTAAAACATTTATCAAAGAAAAAAAATCTGAAAGATGTACAAAAATTTATGGAAAAATTAATTGATTAAAAATTTACAAAGAAAGGAATAAAACAATTGAAATTTTTTTTGAAACAATGAAAACAAAATATGGTTTAAAATTTATAGAAAACAAAATCGATTAAAAAATTAAAAATTGAACGGTAGCAAAAATTTACAAAAAATGAAATAATTGAAAAAGGAAAATCAAAAAGATCTAGAAAGATTTATAAAAAAACGGGCGCAAAAATTTAAAAAATAAAACGATTGAATAATTTATTGAAGAATAGAAAGGTATTTATTAAAAAATTACAAAAAAATAATAAAACAATTGGAAATTATTTTGAAAGAATGAAAATAAAAATAGTCAAAAAACAAAATTGATTCAAAAATTTACAAAAATTGAATGGAAGCAAAAATTTACTAAAAATAAAACGATTAAATAATATATTGAAAATGAAAATCAAAAAGATCTACAAAAATTTATAGAAGACATACAAATCAAACAGACGAACAAAAAATAGATAGAAATATTAGGAATAGTAGGAATTCAAAAATATTAAATTGAAGAAAAAATTTAGTAAAAAAAAAAAAAAAAAATTATCAAAGAATAAAAATCAAAAAGATGTACAAAAATTTATGGAAAAAGGGTATTAATTACAAATTTACAAAAAAAAACAAATTTGAAAATTTTTTGAAAGAAAGAAAATAAGAAATATGGTCAAAAATTTAAAGAAAACAAAATAAGAAAACAATTGAAAAATTTATGAAATAATGAAAATTAAAAATATGAACAAAAAATTATAGATTAACAAAAATTAATAGAAAAAGCAATTACTGAAAAATTTACAAAAAATGAAATTTACAAAAATTGAATGGAAGCAAAAATTTACAAAAAAAATAAAACAATTGAAACTTTTTGGAAAGAAAGAAAATGAAAAATATAGTCAAAAATTTATAGAAAACACAATTGATTCAAAATGGAATGGAAGCAAAAATTTAAAAAAAGAAAACATTTGAAAAATTTATGAAAGAATGAAAATTAAAAATATTAACAAAATTTATAGATTAACAAAAATTTATAGAAAAAGCAATTGCTGAAAAGTTTACAAAAACGGAAATTTACAAAAATTGAATGGAGGCAAAAAATTCATAAACATCAGTTTAAAATTTATTGAAGAATGAAAATTAAAATAAAAAAAATGATTCAAAATTGAATGGAAGCAAAAATTTACATAATCAAAACAATTGAAAAAATTATGAAAGAATTAAAATCAAAGGAGATAAAATTAGTCAAATTAAAAAAATAATGAATGGGAGCAAAATTTACTACAAATTAAAACAATTTTAATAAAGAATAAAAATCAAAAAGTTGTACAAAAATTTATGTAAGATGGGTATTGATTACAAATTTACAAAAAAAATTAAAAAAAATAAAACTGAAAATTTTTTGAAAGAAAGAAAATGAAAAATATGGTCAAAATTTATAAAAAACAAAATTGATTAAAATGGAATGGAAGCAAAAATTTATGAAAGAATGAAAATTAAAAATATTAACAAATTATAGATTAACAAAAATTTATAGAAAAAGCAATTACTGAAAAATTTACAAAAATGAAATTTACAAAAATTGAATGGAGGCAAAAAAATTTACTAAAAATCATAATTTAAAATCTATTGAAGAATATAAATCAAAAAGATGTACAATGATTATAGAAAATTAAAAAAAAAAATGATTCAAAATTGAATGGAAGCAAAAATTTAAAAAAAATAAAAACTGAAAAATTTTGAAAGAAAGAAAATAAAAAATATGGTCAGAAATCTATAGTTTAAAATCTATTGAAGAATTAAATCAAAAAGATGAGCAAAAATTTACAAAATAAAAATAATAAAAACAATTGAAAAAATTATGAAAGAATTAAAATCCGAGACAATAAAATAGAGGATACATTAATTCGAATTTGAAAAATGTTGAATGGAAGAAAAAATTAAGTAAAAATGAAAAAAAAAACATTTATCAAAGAATAAAAATCAAAAAGATGTACAAAAATTTATGGAAAAAGTCATTGATTACAAATATACAAAAAGCGAATGGAAGCAAAAATTTACAAAAAAAAATAAAACAATTGAATTTTTTTGAAAGAAATTAAAAAATATGGTCAAAAATTTATAGAAAACAAAATTGATTCAAAATGGAATGGAAACAAAAATTAAAAAAAAAGGAACAATTGAAAAATTTATGAAAGAATGAAAATTAAAAATATTAACAAAAATTTATAGATTAACAAAAATTTATAGAAAAAGCAATTACTGAAAAATTTACAAAAATGAAATTTAAAAAAAATTGAATGGAGGCAAAAAATGTTACTAAAAATCATAGTTTAAAATTTATTGAAGAATATAAAGCAAAAAGATGAACAACCGATTATAGAAAATAAAAAAATGATTCAAAATTGAATGGAAGCAAAAATTTATAAAATGAAAAAATTATGAAAGAAATAAAATCAAAGAGACAAACAAAAAATAGAGGATACATTAATTCGAATTTAAAAAATGTTGAATGGAAGCAAAAATTAACATAATAAAAACAATTGAAAAAATTATGAAAGAATTCAAATCAAAGAAACAATAAATAGAAGATAAAATTAGTCAAATTCCAAAAATAATGAATGGGAGCAAAAATTTACTACAAATTAAACAAATATTTTAATAAAGAATACAAATCAAAAAGTTGTACAAAAATTGATGGAAGAAGGGTATTCATTACAAATTTACAAAAAATCATTGGAAGCAAAAATTTAAAAAAAAGAAAACAATTGAAAAAATTTATTAAAGAATATTAAAAATATTAACAAATTATAGATTAACAAAAATTTATAGAAAAAGCAATTACTCAAAAATTTACAAAAATGAAATTTACAAAAATTGAATGGAGGCAAAATTTTTACTAAAAATCATAATGTACAAAGATTATAGTAAGTAAAAAAATGATTCAAAATTGAATGGAAGCAAAAATTTGCAAAAAAATAAAACAATTGAAAAATTTTTGAAAGAAAAAATAAATATGGTCAAAAATTTATAGAAAACAAAATTGATTTAAAATGGAATGGAAGGAAAAATTAAAAAAAAAAGAAAACAATTGAAAAATTTATGAAAGAATGAAAATTAAAAATATTAACAAAATTTATAGATTAACAAAAATTTATAGAAAAAGCAATTGCTGAAAAGTTTACAAAAACGGAAATTTACAAAAATTGAATGGAGGCAAAAAATTCCTAAACATCAGTTTAAAATTTATTGAAGAATGAAAATTAAAATAAAAAAAATGATTCAAAATTGAATGGAAGCAAAAATTTACATAATCAAAACAATTGAAAAAATTATGAAAGAATTAAAATCAAAGGAGATAAAATTAGTCAAATTAAAAAAATAATGAATGGGAGCAAAATTTACTACAAATTAAAACAATTTTAATAAAGAATAAAAATCAAAAAGTTGTACAAAAATTTATGTAAGATGGGTATTGATTACAAATTTACAAAAAAAATAAAACTGAAAATTTTTTGAAAGAAAGAAAATGAAAAATATGGTCAAAATTTATAAAAAACAAAATTGATTAAAATGGAATGGAAGCAAAAATTTATGAAAGAATGAAAATTAAAAATATTAACAAATTATAGATTAACAAAAATTTATAGAAAAAGCAATTACTGAAAAATTTACAAAAATGAAATTTACAAAAATTGAATGGAGGCAAAAAATTTACTAAAAATCATAATTTAAAATCTATTGAAGAATATAAATCAAAAAGATGTACAATGATTATAGAAAATTAAAAAAAAAATGATTCAAAATTGAATGGAAGCAAAAATTTACAAAAAAATAAAAACTGAAAAATTTTTGAAAGAAAGAAAATAAAAAATATGGTCAGAAATCTATAGTTTAAAATCTATTGAAGAATTAAATCAAAAAGATGAGCAAAAATTTACAAAATAAAAATAATAAAAACAATTGAAAAAATTATGAAAGAATTAAAATCCGAGACAATAAAATAGAGGATACATTAATTCGAATTTGAAAAATGTTGAATGGAAGAAAAAATTAAGTAAAAATGAAAAAAAAACATTTATCAAAGAATAAAAATCAAAAAGATGTACAAAAATTTATGGAAAAAGTCATTGATTACAAATATACAAAAAGCGAATGGAAGCAAAAATTTACAAAAAAAAATAAAACAATTGAATTTTTTTGAAAGAAATTAAAAAATATGGTCAAAAATTTATAGAAAACAAAATTGATTCAAAATGGAATGGAAACAAAAATTAAAAAAAAAGGAACAATTGAAAAATTTATGAAAGAATGAAAATTAAAAATATTAACAAAAATTTATAGATTAACAAAAATTTATAGAAAAAGCAATTACTGAAAAATTTACAAAAATGAAATTTAAAAAAAATTGAATGGAGGCAAAAAATGTTACTAAAAATCATAGTTTAAAATTTATTGAAGAATATAAAGCAAAAAGATGAACAACCGATTATAGAAAATAAAAAAATGATTCAAAATTGAATGGAAGCAAAAATTTATAAAATGAAAAAATTATGAAAGAAATAAAATCAAAGAGACAAACAAAAAATAGAGGATACATTAATTCGAATTTAAAAAATGTTGAATGGAAGCAAAAATTAACATAATAAAAACAATTGAAAAAATTATGAAAGAATTCAAATCAAAGAAACAATAAATAGAAGATAAAATTAGTCAAATTCCAAAAATAATGAATGGGAGCAAAAATTTACTACAAATTAAACAAATATTTTAATAAAGAATACAAATCAAAAAGTTGTACAAAAATTGATGGAAGAAGGGTATTCATTACAAATTTACAAAAAATCATTGGAAGCAAAAATTTAAAAAAAAGAAAACAATTGAAAAATTTATTAAAGAATATTAAAAATATTAACAAATTATAGATTAACAAAAATTTATAGAAAAAGCAATTACTCAAAAATTTACAAAAATGAAATTTACAAAAATTGAATGGAGGCAAAATTTTTTACTAAAAATCATAATGTACAAAGATTATAGTAAGTAAAAAAATGATTCAAAATTGAATGGAAGCAAAAATTTGCAAAAAAATAAAACAATTGAAAAATTTTTGAAAGAAAAAATAAATATGGTCAAAAATTTATAGAAAACAAAATTGATTTAAAATGGAATGGAAGGAAAAATTAAAAAAAAAGAAAACAATTGAAAAATTTATGAAAGAATGAAAATTAAAAATATTAACAAAATTTATAGATTAACAAAAATTTATAGAAAAAGCAATTGCTGAAAAGTTTACAAAAACGGAAATTTACAAAAATTGAATGGAGGCAAAAAATTCCTAAACATCAGTTTAAAATTTATTGAAGAATGAAAATTAAAATAAAAAAAATGATTCAAAATTGAATGGAAGCAAAAATTTACATAATCAAAACAATTGAAAAAATTATGAAAGAATTAAAATCAAAGGAGATAAAATTAGTCAAATTAAAAAAATAATGAATGGGAGCAAAATTTACTACAAATTAAAACAATTTTAATAAAGAATAAAAATCAAAAAGTTGTACAAAAATTTATGTAAGATGGGTATTGATTACAAATTTACAAAAAAAATAAAACTGAAAATTTTTTGAAAGAAAGAAAATGAAAAATATGGTCAAAATTTATAAAAAACAAAATTGATTAAAATGGAATGGAAGCAAAAATTTATGAAAGAATGAAAATTAAAAATATTAACAAATTATAGATTAACAAAAATTTATAGAAAAAGCAATTACTGAAAAATTTACAAAAATGAAATTTACAAAAATTGAATGGAGGCAAAAAATTTACTAAAAATCATAATTTAAAATCTATTGAAGAATATAAATCAAAAAGATGTACAATGATTATAGAAAATTAAAAAAAAAATGATTCAAAATTGAATGGAAGCAAAAATTTACAAAAAAATAAAAACTGAAAAATTTTTGAAAGAAAGAAAATAAAAAATATGGTCAGAAATCTATAGTTTAAAATCTATTGAAGAATTAAATCAAAAAGATGAGCAAAAATTTACAAAATAAAAATAATAAAAACAATTGAAAAAATTATGAAAGAATTAAAATCCGAGACAATAAAATAGAGGATACATTAATTCGAATTTGAAAAATGTTGAATGGAAGAAAAAATTAAGTAAAAATGAAAAAAAAAACATTTATCAAAGAATAAAAATCAAAAAGATGTACAAAAATTTATGGAAAAAGTCATTGATTACAAATATACAAAAAGCGAATGGAAGCAAAAATTTACAAAAAAAAATAAAACAATTGAATTTTTTTGAAAGAAATTAAAAAATATGGTCAAAAATTTATAGAAAACAAAATTGATTCAAAATGGAATGGAAACAAAAATTAAAAAAAAAGGAACAATTGAAAAATTTATGAAAGAATGAAAATTAAAAATATTAACAAAAATTTATAGATTAACAAAAATTTATAGAAAAAGCAATTACTGAAAAATTTACAAAAATGAAATTTAAAAAAAATTGAATGGAGGCAAAAAATGTTACTAAAAATCATAGTTTAAAATTTATTGAAGAATATAAAGCAAAAAGATGAACAACCGATTATAGAAAATAAAAAAATGATTCAAAATTGAATGGAAGCAAAAATTTATAAAATGAAAAAATTATGAAAGAAATAAAATCAAAGAGACAAACAAAAAATAGAGGATACATTAATTCGAATTTAAAAAATGTTGAATGGAAGCAAAAATTAACATAATAAAAACAATTGAAAAAATTATGAAAGAATTCAAATCAAAGAAACAATAAATAGAAGATAAAATTAGTCAAATTCCAAAAATAATGAATGGGAGCAAAAATTTACTACAAATTAAACAAATATTTTAATAAAGAATACAAATCAAAAAGTTGTACAAAAATTGATGGAAGAAGGGTATTCATTACAAATTTACAAAAAATCATTGGAAGCAAAAATTTAAAAAAAAGAAAACAATTGAAAAATTTATTAAAGAATATTAAAAATATTAACAAATTATAGATTAACAAAAATTTATAGAAAAAGCAATTACTCAAAAATTTACAAAAATGAAATTTACAAAAATTGAATGGAGGCAAAATTTTTTACTAAAAATCATAATGTACAAAGATTATAGTAAGTAAAAAAATGATTCAAAATTGAATGGAAGCAAAAATTTGCAAAAAAATAAAACAATTGAAAAATTTTTGAAAGAAAAAATAAATATGGTCAAAAATTTATAGAAAACAAAATTGATTTAAAATGGAATGGAAGGAAAAATTAAAAAAAAAGAAAACAATTGAAAAATTTATGAAAGAATGAAAATTAAAAATATGAACAAAAATTGATAGAAAAAGCAATTACTGAAAACTTTACAAAAAAAAAAAAAAAAACAATTCAAAAATATCAAAGTAGAAGGAAAATCAAAAAGATTTATAGGAAATAAAATTGATTCAAAATGAAATGAAAGCAAAAAATTATCAACAACAAAAAATAAAACAATTTAAGATTTTATTAAAGAATGAAATTCAGATTGATAGAAAATAGAATTTGATGGAAGCAAAAATTTACAAAACAAAAATAAAACATTTGAAAAATATATGAAAAAATGAAAATCAAAAAGATGAACAAAAATTCATAGAAGACAAAATTATTCAAAATTGAAAAGTATTGAATGAAAGGAATAATTTACTAAAAATAATACAATTAAGAGATTTGTCAAAGAATGAAAATCAAAAATTTATAAAAATTGCAAAATATTGAATGAAAGTAAAAATTTACTTAAAATAACAGAAAAAAAGAATGAAAAGATAGAACAAAAAATTATAAATCAAATCATTCAAAAGTCAAAAAAAATTGAATGGAAGCAAAAAGTTACTTAAAATAAAACAATTAAAAAAATATTCATTTATTACGCATTGGACAGATTTTCAAAAACTAGGCTGCGAATAATTAGTAGGAAAAGAAAGGAAATGAACAGAAATAACATTCAAACTTGGCTCATACATTGACGCCTGTTTCTGTGTGAATGTAGCCTTGTAAGAAGTTATAATCTGACCATTATAACCTTTCCTTCAATCCTACAACAGTCAAAAGGACTGAACAAATGCATTACCTCAGTCGTCTGGAATGGAAATACACGGCTTCCCCCTGCTGCCTGGCTGGTCCCGGAACCTGTAAAGTATTGATCTAAGAGGTGTTAGTCATTGGAAATATTTGAGAAGAGTATCGTTTTAGCAAAAACTGTGTTTTGGTAAAATCGGCGATACTTCGTACACGCCG
>NC_047031.1:12230546-12275045 GCF_902652985.1 Pecten maximus | reverse complement strand
TACTAAGGGGATTCCAAGTGTATCCTAAGTGGGTTCCAAGTGGTTATACTAAGGGGATTTCAAGTGGAACTCCAGCACCTAGCTTAACTGTAACAGCTATTCCAGTGAAATATATATCCAACAGGAGGCTAACGGAAAATGCAGCTTTCATGGTGTCGTTTGAATTGAAATCATGGAAATCTTCTCTAAAAACGTGGTTTGTGTTTGACAAACCTAGAGTCCTCCAGTTGGTTATAGATATTTTAGTGGAAAAGCCCTGACAGTGACAGTATCTTTGAACCAATTTATAGTCTTTCAGCTAAATAAAATTACTTAAACACTAAAATATAGTTCAAGGTATAGTATTTAATTATTCTTAGTTTCACTTTTTTCATGCAACAAAAGCTGTCCTTGTTTTTCCGGCATTTGCTCTCATTGATGACAGCTGGTTTGCCAGCAAAAATAAAGAAAATGAGAAATGCTAAAACATTTGTAATAAACCTGAGTTATACTAAGTTAATCTGGATTAGTGTAGACAATTCTAGACTAGTCTAGACTAATCCAGACTGGTCAAAATACAATACATCTGATTTCTTATAGAATTCATTCTGTTTCAGCTATAAACTACTCATAAACTCATAAATCAATTGGAGAAACTTTTAAATATGCATGTCTATCAATTTTTCAAAATCTAATCTAAATCCCAAAATACAGCAAACATTAATTTTCATGTAATCTCTATAGGGTGTGTCAAGATATATGCATACCACAATGCCAAGTTTGGTTGAAAACACATTGATACTTTTTGACAAACTATATAAAGTTACATATACAGAACTAAAAAGTCCACATTTCGCGTATGTCCATAGCTAAATTACAATAACTGGACCATAAATTCTTGAAGATGTTCCATAAATTAAAACCTTTGATGAGATGTCTACTATGTGATCACAAGTTTGGTCAAAGGTTATTATCACATAATTGGGGACCTGTTATCCAGCAAATTCCTTGTGTAATATATCTGCCTTTGTCAAAAGTATGATATACTTCTGGCATCCTATCCACACACACACTTCATCTTCAAGACCCATAATAATGTTTCTAAATTATCATCAACAGTTATTTGACAGCAAGTTAGACTTCTGTACATCAGTTTTAACAATCAGTCCTGGTGTCTTTCAGTTCACTTCATTGTCTTTGACTGTTGGACTTGCTAGCTTTTAAGCCATAACACTGGACTCCTCTAGTATACGATGAAATTCAAAACGTATGTAGACTGGACATAGAAACCTGAAAATACATGAAATTCTAAGATATAACAATTTGTATTAGCATCAGTGTAAGTGTGATAATGTGATTGCAAAAAAATAACAATTATAATAATTGAACAGCAATTATCTAAAATTGATTAAATCATCTTGACAAAACATGATCAGGTGTGAATGAAAACTTAAAGCAGTATCTTAATTATAAAGATCTTAGTATAGATACCGATGAACTGATGAAGTAGAAATATGAAAAAAAAACACGCACACAAAAACGATCTAGGCCAGCATAATGATCATACAGGTTTTTAATCTAAATCGATGATTTTGAATTCAGAAATAAACTACGTGATGCCAGAATGTGAAATGGATGTACATAAAATGCGTCCTTAATTTAATTTGACCCCTTATGTGTGTCAACAAACACCGCACGTGTGTACTCACTGTCGGTATATGTGCAAGTGAAAATACTTCCGTTCGGAATATTGGCAGATCTAGATCGGTTACAAGTACGTGCATGGCCTGTGATTACTGGTGAATACATGACTTAAACTCAAAAACAATAAAGACCACATGAAGTTAATATAAATACTCATAATTAAATGGTGTAAGAGGAACGAATGTATGTAGCTGTATATACTCAGTAGGCCTACTGACCGGTACTGACACTGACAGCCGACGACAAAATTCAATTTCAAATAGAATATTGTAAACTTACTGCACAAAGATTTCCTTTGATAATTGCACACCAAAAACATCAAGAACAGTGAAATTGTTTTTCCATTAGTCGATCTTCTTCAGCACAACAGGTACATGTTCAGTCTAAAACGTGATTTGTTTACAACGCAAAATACCGTCTGCTAGTCCTGTGTTTCTTCCCGAAGTTCCCGCTAAAATCTCGCTTCCGTTATAACGGAATCTGTTCAAAATCTAAATCCAATCGATGTAATTCGTGTTTAGTATTTTCTATTTTGTTGTTTTATTGCCTTTTTTAGCTCAGCTTATGTCATACCGTGGCGTCCGTCGTCCGTCGTCTGTCGTCCGTCCGTCGTCCGTCCGTCGTCCGTCCGTCCGTCAACAATTGACTTCTTCTTCATAACCACTGATCAGAATTTGACCAAATTTGGTCAGAAACATCCCTATGGGTAGGGGACTCAAAATTGTACAAATGATGGGGCTGACCCCCCAGGGGCCTGAAGGGCGGGCCAAAAGGGGTCAATTTGGCTATATGATATAAACAACTTCTTCTCTGAAACCGAGCAAAGGATATTGCTCCTATTTGCCTGGAAGCATCACTATGAGGTGAGGATTCAAAATTGTACAAATGGTGGTGCTGACCCCCTAGGGGCCTGAGGGGCGGGGCCAAAATGGGTCAATATAGCTATATTGATATTAACGACTTCTTCTCTGGAACCGAGCAATGGTAACACTCATATTTGCCTGGTAGCATCACTTTGGGGTGGGGATTCAAAATTGTACAAATGATGGGACTGACCCCCTAGGGGCCTGAGGGGCGGGGCCAAAATGGGTCAATATAGCTATATTGATAATACCGACTTCTTCTCTGAAACCGAGCAATGGATATCGCTCATATTTGCCTTGTAGCATTACTTTGGGGTTGGGATTCAAAATTGTACAAATGATAGGGCTGACCCCCAGGGGCCTGAGGGGCGGGGCCAAAAGTGTTCAATTGGGCCATATTGATATAAACAAGTTCTTCTCTGAAACCGAGCAAAGGATATTGCTCCTATTTGCCTGGAAGCATCACTATGAGGTGGGGATTCAAAATTGTACAAATGGTGGTGCTGACCCCCTAGGGGCCTGAGGGGTGGGGCCAAAATGGGTCAATATAGCTATATTGATATTAACGACTTCTTCTCTGGAACCGAGCAATGGATATCGCTCATATTTGCCTGGTAGCATCACTTTGGGGTGGGGATTCAAAATTGTACAAATGATGGGACTGACCCCCTAGGGGCCTGAGGGGCGGGGCCAAATGTGTTCAATTGGGCTATATTGATTTAAACAACTTCTTCTCTGAAACTGAGCAAAGGATATTGCTCATATTTTCATGGTAGCAACAATATGGGTTAGGGATTCAAAATTGTACAAATGGTGTGGCTGACCCCTGGGGGCCTGAGGGGTGGGGCCAAAATGGGTCAATATAGCTATATTGATATTAACAACTTCTTCTCTGGAACTGAGCAATGGATATCACTCATATTTGCCTGGTAGCATCACTTTGGGGTAGGGATTCAAAATTGTACAAATGACAGGGCTGACCCCAGGGGACCTAAGAGGCGGGGCCAAAAGGATTTATTTTGGCAGAATTGATATAAACAACTTTTTCTCTGAAACTAAGCAATGGATATCTTTAATATTTGACTGGTAGCATTCCCTTGGGTTAAGGATGCAAAATTGTATAAATGATGGGGCCGACCCCTTGGAGGCTGAGGGGCTGGGCCAAAAGGGGTCAATTTTGCTAAATTGATATGAACAACTTCTCTGAAACATCTCATATTTGACTATTAGCATCCTATTGGGGTAGGGATTCAAAATTGTATAAAGGAAGGAGCTGACCCCCCAGGGGGCAGAGGGCAGGGTCAAAAGGGGTCAATTGGTCTAAACAAGATCTTCTCTGAAACTAAGCAATGGATATCACTCACATTTGTGTGGTAGCATCCCTATGGGGTCGCGCCAAAAGTCAATTTCATTTCATGGATTAATGCACCTTTTGGTATTTTTAGTATTAAAATAAAACCAATGTACATGTACCCATATAAAATGCTTATGATATATATTGACATAGCAATACCAGCGACAAATATACTTAAGCATCATTCTTGTTTCATATCTCATGAAACCAGGTGAGCGATTCAGGCCCTCTGGGCCTCTTGTTTTTTTAAAGATTACTTCTACAAACATATGAACATAACATGCTTGTACAAGCCACAATATGCATAACGTTACAAACGTATTTTCCTAAGCGGCCCTAAAGTCCAATCGGGCCGCTTATGCCATTTATTTTGCACACCTACTGTGTACAGAGTCGCCGACGTACACAGCTGATGGTATAAGGTGCAAATGAAACCAAGCATGGTCATACGATATCATTCGACTGTTGCTAATTAATGAACGCTCCTGATGCGAAGTATTTTGTTTTTTTAACACGCGGACACATGTATACATCTAGACTCTACGGCATTGTAATGTTTTATTACATAACGTGTTGATAGTTGCTTAATCGGTCTGATCGGACGTGTTTGTATTTATACTAGAGCAATGGAGGGTATTATCGTCAGGTTAAGTATGACTGCTTCATTACCAGTGAATACTGTTCATAAAAATAAAATAACTGACGATATTACCCTCCATTGCTCTAGTCTATATATCAATTAAATGAGTTAAATCAGTTGCAGATATTGTTTTTGATATTTTTATTTCCACTATTTTGTAATATTTTATTTTTTATTTATTTTTTGCTGTAAATTACGTGAAAAAAACACTTATAATTTGCGTTTGTCTAAAATATTCATTCAGAGAACAATGGTGAATGAATAGATTGAAATAATTCAAATGAAGATGTGTGGTGTCCGTTGTGTTTTCTTTATAAACAACTAAATATATAAGGACATTAAAATCAATCTTTTGTCCATTTGGCTATACAAATTGAAATGGCCATGGCTATTAATTCAAAATGCAAAGATTATTGCTTTGGTATTGATACCATGTGATAGTAAATGGAAATATGCATAATTATATATGCAAATGTATATAATATATATGGCCATGTTGCCTTGTGATTCTGCATTACATATAGGATACTATTCTACGCATATATGTTTTAAGTTTTCTAAGTGGGGAATAAGTAGACAAAGGTGTTCTGTAAATGGTTTAAGTTTTATAAGTGGAAGTTAAGTAGCTTATTTGTACTTGTATACCAATTACAAGTTTTTAAAGCCCATTTAAAGCTCCCCTTAAAAACAACTTCCATTTTTTGCATCTAGTACCAGTGATGAAAGGGGATATTAAGTGGATTCATCATTTCAACATATTATACCCTTGATGTAAGTTGCTTTTAAGGGGGAACTACTTAAAATGGGCTTGTAGTCCAAGTGGGTTTTAAGTGGGAAAGACACTGTCCACTTAAAATGGGCTTGTCATCCAAGTGGGTTTTAAGTGGGAAAGACACTGTCCACTTAAAATGGGCTTGTCATCCAAGTGGGTTTTAAGTGGTAACTATACTACCCACTTGGAATCCCCTTATAACCAAGTTCAAAATAAGAGGTAATTAAGGTGTTTGTAAGTTCCACTTAAATTCCCAAGTCCCCCTTAGGTTTGTCCTGGGTTGTCTATACATTATATATTTCCCATCTAAGACTCTTGTCTATAATATGTATCTGCCATCTAAGAACCTTGTCTATACTTTATATCTCCCATCTAAAACTCTCTTGTCGGCACTATATATCTCCCATCTAAGACTCCTATCTATACTGTATATCTCCCATCTAAGAACATTGACTATTCTGTATATCTTCCTTCTAAGAACCATGTCTATTCTGTTTATCTCCCATCTAATACTTTTGTCTCTTTTGTATATCTCCCATCAAAAACTCTTTTCTATTCTGTATATCTCCCATCTAGGAAACTTGTATATACTGTATATCCTCCATCTAAGACTCTCATTTATACTTTATATCTCCCATCTAAGACTTTTGTGTATAGTATATGTCTCCCATCTAAGACCCTCGTCTAATCTGTATATCTCCCATCTAAGACTCTTGTCTATTCTGTATATCTCCCATCTAAGAATCTTGTCTATATATATATATATAATTAAAAATATATAATGTCCTTGTGATGGGTATACATAGTAATAATAATAAAAAACACAAACCAGAAATTCACACTAGCACTTTCAACATGCTTTGAGAGCAAGCTCTTCAGGTGTAATGAAATAAATAAATCCTTTCATTACACCTGAAGAGCTTGCTCTCAAAGCATGTTGAAAGCGCTAGTGTGAATTTCTGGTTTGTGTTTTTTATTATTATTACTATATATATATATATATATATCCATATAATTTTGATGAATTCCACTTTTTTCTTTTGACAATTCACACACCTGGGAAATTCGAAGGTTGAAGGCACCTTTATATATTATCAACATGTTATGTCCATGGTTAAGAGTTAAAACAACAAATTTTCCTATAGCTATCATTCATTGTAAATATTAAATCACTTTTAATATTTGACATGTTTAAATTTAATAGTACTATTAAACATGTCAAATATCCCCTATACCTTTAATCCAGGAACAGCCCTCAGTAATATTTACAATAATACATATTCCTACATGGTATATCTAGACAAGTGCATTGTTAATCAAATACTGTAAACAGGCATCAGTTGGTCTGCAAAGGCATGCGCAGAAATCAACAAGAAAAGGATACCGCTATTTGTTATGAATAGAATTTTACAACGCATGTTTAATTACTGATATATATATATTCAATAACTTCATCAAATTACACATGTACAGGCACACTTGAAAGTTTATTTCAATGAATTGATGAATTATTGGAATTATTGATTATAAGTTAATTATAGCAATTTAAAAATAAATTGCATCCAAGGAACAAATGTAGAATTAGATTTTGCATCAATCTAGATTTCACATTTATATTATTATAGGCTCATGATCAGGTAACTTCACATTTTAAAGGGTGGCTTAGATGTTCGAAAATGAGATAAGTATATAATATCATTGCACATGTCTTGTTTAATTTGGATCCACAAAACAGATATTTATACATATTGATTACATCAACTAATAAATTATGTACTTTGATCGATAGAAATTAATCACCAGTGGTCACTCAATAAATTTAAATTCTATCACTACATATATACACATTATAAATATCAATACATTCAGATTAAGTATGATAATGGGTTTTAAATTATGTCAAACTTATGACATCAGTGGTGCTATTCTCGCCACAATATTCAAATAATGAGGACTGTATCATTAGGTCAAACTAACTATAATTTGATTCAATGTGATAGATCTCAGCAGTTGCCACTCTCAATAAATGGTCTTGAATGAATCTTGGACTCTGGATTGTATCTAATTTCTGTTAACTTTCCTCTTTGGTAGACTAGAGTTATCAATGTTCACAATCTGTTGATTTTGCAATACATTACCATTTCGGGGGGCAAATGCATGCACATTCACTGATCTGATCTGTGTCAAAGCATTTCTGACATCATAGACAGTTGGATTGTCATTTGCTCCACCTTTGTTTCTATGGTGTCCAAAGTGTTCCTCTAGTGGATCTTGGTTAAAAGCATGGGTCAATATGAACTGTGCTCCCTCATTCAACATGAGTCTCACACACTCGGTGATTGACTTAACTGATATCCGAAGGCCTTCCAGTGTCTGATAGCTCAGAAGCATGCTCGCTTTCTGTGAGGCGGAGAAGTTCCCCGGACGGTTGTGAACTTTATGTTTCCATGTATCCAGGTATCCCAGGAAATCTTGTTGAAGCCAATCAAGTCGCTCGTCATCTGTCTGCATATAGGGTGCCAGATTCGGATTTCTTTTGTTACGACCTTCGAAACGATTCCGTACATTCAAACAATCGAAAAACTTGTTGATGTTTCTAATAAATGTAACCGTTTCTGATACCTGGCCATCATACAGTTCTTCTAGCGCATTACTTGGGCTGCCAATTTTACCTTCATACACGTAAAAGCAGTAAGGTCAACGTGAGCACGTGACAACTCTGGGCATGGAGTGTACAAACTGAATTCACAGTGTTCCTCATACAACTTAACAATGTGCATCCAGGAAATGTT
This sequence comes from Pecten maximus, assembly GCF_902652985.1. Classification (NCBI taxonomy): domain Eukaryota; kingdom Metazoa; phylum Mollusca; class Bivalvia; order Pectinida; family Pectinidae; genus Pecten; species Pecten maximus. The sequence goes on along the minus strand of NC_047031.1, from coordinate 12,266,941 downwards.
TTTTTCATCCTTCCATAATTGTCTGGACATTCTATGGGAAAATGAATTACTAAAACAGTTCCTTGTGGTTTTCAGGAGATGTGGCACATCTGATACAAAAAATATTTTCCTAGAGGAATCATATGGGTTGTCTGTGTAATGCACAAAGTCATGTCCATTTAAAGTATGTAATTTAAAAAAACGTCGGTTGGCTGATGCTCCATCACAGGTTAAAAAAAGCACTTTGAGATTAATGTTTTCCAAAATATGGATAGCTTTCCATAGAATTGGGTACAGAAAATCTGCTGTTATACTTTTTGTAGCAAATGCAGCCAGTGGAAACTTCAAATCTGTTGTTACTGCTCGGACCATAACAATCATCACATATTTGGCAATGTCCGTTGTTTTATCAGCACTTACATTCAAACATTTCTCCAATTCCATGAACTTGTTGCCCACAGAATCAAGGTCACAGTAACCGACAAGCTCTCCACTGTGTTTGTCGTACACCAGGTCCTCCTTGATCTTGAGTTCATCAAAAAGTACACCAACATAGCCTCTCCAACTTTCATCCTCACTGTACATATTTCTTTTGGAAGCTTCTTCCTTTAGCACTTTAACTACATCTGTAGAATATCCAATAGTACTTTTAGTATAATGTGAATAGTCAAATAAAGTTCTTGCACTTGGTAAGTTGATAAATCCACCGTCACGCATGGCTTCATATGCTTTAGCAGAGCGATGACGAAGGTACAAACACCATTTTATAATCATGGGATGCCACCTCATTCCATTCTTTCCACTTGAATTGAATTTCCTCTGTTGATCCCAAAACAACCGCTGCAGACAATTTGGGTCAACATATGCATTCTGCATGTCCCCACTGCATGATGACACAAGATCAGACATTTCAATGTTTTGGGCATCATTAAATGAAACACCTTTCTTTAGAATTTCTCGGTCAAACCTACGCTTCAATGTGTCAAGTTCATTTTGCAGACTCCTAATCTTCTTCTTCTGTTCGTGAAGTTTAGCTTTCAGCATCTCTGTTGTCATGTTTGAGTGCCTGTAATTGGCTGAAAGTAATTTATTCTTCTTTCCTTGAAGGTTCTGCTTCCTTCTCCTTAGGTTTCTTCGGAACGAGGAGCAGTTTGCACATCGGGACCTCTGATAGATCAGCATACTGCACTGTGAAGATCTGATTGTTGAATGGTAGGTGATGTTTCCTTGTGAAGCACAAAAATCTCCTTCTCGGTACGCCAGTACTTGCCCGGGTATTAATCCATGATCTTCCCCATCTGAGATTCCTGCTCCAACTGGCACAAGACTTTGGAACTCCTCATCAGTATTCCCAATGCACACACAGAATGTTTGTAATTTTGTTAAAAGTAGCAAAATCTTTGATGTTGAATCGAATATTGGCGGCATACCGTTCCAAAGATCATGTGTGGATGGAATTTCCCTTTGGTGAACAGATATAGTAGCTGTCTAATCTGCATGTATCAGGACCACCAGCTTGACAATTGACTTGCTACCACTGTTGTAAATTTCAAGTATCCTGATGTCACCGTTAGTTGTGTTCATTACAAATGGGGCTTCAATCACTTCTGTTAACTTTTCTTTTAAGCTCTCATAACTATTCACAGGTTCATTAACTACAGGCTCGCTGGCAGAACTGTCTAGATCTTCTGCACATGAGCTAATGTCTAGATCAATAGCTGAGTCCTCAAGTAGGTCATGTTGATGTTGTATATTAGTATTACTGTGGTCTTGTAATAATATGGATTCATCTAACACTGACTGATCATCCACAGATATTGCACTGTCATTACTGTCCCTTTCTGCTGAAAAACTGAAGGAATCCAAACAGTACTCATGACTGTGACCATCAGGATAGGCATCTAAAAATTGTTCAACATCTGCACTTGAGTGTGATACATCAACCTTTTCTGATACCAGGTCAGCGTCAGTTCTGTCTGAAGATGTTGCTGTCTCTGAACTAGTGTCCACGTGCACTGTGAACTCTGACCTGTGCGTGTTATTTTCAGACATAGACCCTTTCTGGTAATGGAACTTTGGTCTGTATCCAATGAAACTCTTCTTCCTTTTCTTTGACTTTGGCATTCTGTTGAAGATATAAACAAAACAAAAATAAATCAACTGTAAATGTTAATATTCAAAGACAATACAAGTTTATGAGTGTTGAATAATCATAATGATTCATGGCATCTGAAAAAAGAATGCCTGTAGGACCCTCATGATCAGTCTCCATGCAAAATAAGCCCAAGTATCTGTGCTCATGCTATCAATCACATTTTGCATTATGTAATCACTAATTGCAAAACTGTTTTTAACCTTAAAAAATAATATAGACTGCATAAATACACCCGTCTTTCATCTTTAATTGAACAACTTACATTTACAATAATTACGATGTCATCGCAACTCAATTATCCTGTGATTGAACTGCATGATAATTATAAGCACATGTCATATACATGTTTGTTACGGAAACGGAAGTACTTAAATAAATCTGAATCATTTGAGAGTTTGTTCGATAGACAATGCTTTATAAAGCGTCTTGATAACTTTTACTAATAAAATAGTTTAACACATGTATTGAATTCTATAAGCAATAATGCTGTTTTGCTAAAACCATTTATTATTTGCTAAAGATAAAAAAACTATACTTTAGCAAAAGTTGCTAAAATAGTTTTCATTTGTCATCAAATCATTCTTTGGAGCAAGAACATGGCCAGGTCAGACCCGATAGTCATCATATATATTTTACCTCAAATCAACTGTACCAACACAGACAGTGCAAAAGTTGTAAAAATCCAAAACAGACACCTTTTGTATTCAGAGAGAGTTTCAAACAATTCAACAATATGCTACATCATAATTATATATATACCTAGCTCACTTTAACGAAAAAACAAAACGAAATGAGTATGAATATTAGAGGTTAATCTGGAATTTAGGACAAATGGGCGAAATCAGCTCTGAAAAGGGGAAATTTTAAATAATCACATTTTCCCAGCAAAAACAGCGTTTGAAAAGAAAACCCTTATCTGAAAGAAAGATAAGCATTTGGACACAAGATTGCCAATAAAATGAGAAAAATTACTACATTGCAGAGAATTTAACAGATGTGTGAGGGGAAAAATTGAACAAATCATGAGGGGAAACGGGCCATCAATGGGAGTTAAAAAGACCTAGATCAATCCCTGCTTATTTGTCCTATTTCCCCCTAGCTTGGGAATTTGAGGATATAAAGAATGATGATAACAGATATACCATGAACGCCCACAGGCCTCTTTAGTACTTTTGTTATTGGGAGAAGAGCTAAAATAAATCCATTATTTTGATTTATGCTTGAAAATTTACATGTTTTGTAATTACATGTATCACCCTTCAAGGTATTACAGAACTACAGGTAACTGGTTTCTCATGACCAGGTGTACACCCTTAATTTACACGTACCATAGAACAATATGTTATAAGCATGTTAATGAAAACTTACATGCATTTTGTTAAAGCAACTAATATAGGGCCCAGTTTCATCATAGGAGACTTATAATCATGTCTGCATGTATTCCATCAGGTGTCCTGATGCTCCTTAACTGAAGTTTTTCCTTAAATTCTGAAATGCTTTGCTATGGAAAATTTCAAGTTAAGGAATATTATTTGTTTCATCACCCTCATGGTGACCCCCTCCCTTTTTTTCTCTCTACTCTGTGTATGTAAATTTTTTCTCTTTTGTTTCTCCAGTTATATACATCTTCATGATGTACGCAAGTGTGTACTTGTCAGTGTGAATGTTTATAGGTGAACAGATTTTTAGTTCATTCAGTAAATCTGATCAAAATAAAATGTGAAAATGAAGAAAATTGTGAATGAGTAATTGTAGTTGTGAAATGTAATAATATAACTTGCTGTTTTAATTTTCATGCAAAATGTAAAAAAAATGAAATAATTAAAAAAAAGTCTTAATTAAAGTTAGGTTTTTAAAGATTACTAAAGCTGCATGCATACTGTGACAGATATGGATTCTGTGTTTACATCAATATCTTTTTAATATGACTGTAAACTTGTAGCACAAGACAAATTTGTGGAAATTGTGAAAATTAGGGAAGTATCGATATCTTTAACTAATAATTCATACTGACCAAATTGTGACATTACAATAAATGACATTCTTTAATAATAATAACATTAAATGGAAACGAATACACTAAATTATAAGCTTATTAAACAAGTCACTTCGGCCCTTGATTTATATTGTGGACGAATTGACTTAATCGATAAAACGTAGATCAAGCTTATTCATCCGTTTTCAAGAACATATGAACAAACATGTGATTTAATTATGTCATTTCTTATATATGATGACGGTTCATCAATATGTGCTGATTATATATTGCGTATTGTGCGTGTCTCAAAATGCAATTCTTCGACTTGTTCTGGTGAATCCGCCATTACGTCAGACGAAAATATCGTCACTTTTAAACGCACACAAAAAGCACATCGTTTTATCTAGGCCACTACAAAAGTTACCACATTAACTAAAAATTATCATTATTATGGTATAAAGTCTTATTAATCATGCACATTGTTGGCATTAATCCGTATTTTCGAAAATCCATTGGGTCCTATTCGACATATCCTAGTTTTGTAATTAAGCCGCCATTACGTCAGACCAAAATTTCGTCAATTTTAAACGCACACAAAAAGCACATCGTTTGATCTAGGCCACTACAAAAGCTACCACATTAACCAAAAACAATCATTCTTATAGGATGTATTCCTGTTTAGCATGCACATTGTTGGCATTAATTGCAAATTGTTACATATTTCATATTGATAACACTTATGCATTTTGCTATTAATAAAATCAAAGCACTTACCTTGGATCTGGATGTTGATTTCAAATAGAAATAATCGATAATTATGTGTGTGGTTTTCACAATTTCGCGATTTGGCGTCAAGTGAAGACTGAACCGAGCGACCGCAAAGGATTGTGGGAAGGTCAGGGACCCCTATGTAAACACAAAGGGAAAGAGAGAGCTACCAATCTCTCTGTATATATGTCTCTGGTATCAATCAAACTAGAACCTAGGGTGGATTGCATAGTGTTATTAAACACTTGCCTTTTACCAAGAGGCGGTATAGATGGGTCACGACCATGTGGATTTCCTCCCTGGTCCTCTGGGTTTCTCCCACAGTAATTAATTATATAAGACCCATTTATTTAAACTTCCACCCGGCCGACTGGCGTGTTTCTGTTAAGTGAACTGTGTAGATTTCCACGACCACGTACACTTTGGTTATAATAGTGTGATTAATATCAGTTTCGATTTCGCCATCGTTGTAAAATAAGTAATGTTGATAGGCATCTTATTATTTACTAATTAGCCTAATCATAAAACCAACATTCGAGTTCAGAGTCCACACCGGTAAAATTGTCAAGAGACAGTGATCTACTGTGTTTTATACAACACACATTCTTGACAAATAACTGAACTATGAAAAAAACCAATGTTAAATATATACCGGTTATTAACTACATGTATATCATAGTGGACTCTAATAATGAATAGGTCTACTTACAAAAGCTTATGCACAGCTCCACAGCTTATAGGTCAGCACTTTCCGCCAGAAATGGCGGTAGTAATATGGCAAAACGTAACCCCGGTGAAAAGTTCCGTTTACTTCGGTTTCGCGAAGACGCTTGTCAGTATCGTATCTAACATATAATGAAGTTGTGCAATAATATAATGAAGTTGTACAATAATATAATGGCATGTTGGAATCATATCATGGTATGTGTGAATAATATGATGACGGAATGGTATATGGATAATATAGAATAATATAACGATTTAACAAAATAATATAATTACGGGAGTGAATGATATAATGATAAAAGGTAATAATATAATGATGAAATCAAATAATATAACGACAACAGCGTATAATATAATGGTGTAACGTAATCATATAATGATAACATCATATAAAACAATGATGAACTCAAATAATATAATGACAACATATAACAATATAACGACAAAATCGTACAATATAATGATAAAATCGAATAATATATTGATAAAGTGTAATGATATAATGAAAATATCAATTAATATATTATTTTAAGGTCATGTGTGACAGCTATGGCGTTCCATATTCATGCACTGGTATTTTAACATTCATTATATTGACCACTAAATTTTCAGGACTTTTTAAAAGAAATTCTTCATACAAATCCTCGATGTTAAATTAGCCCTAGGATAAAATCTATATGAACACAGACATATTTATTAAGTATAGATAATATTCATAGATATTTATCATAAATGCATAATAAAGTAATACAGTATACAATATGTTTCATTGATAATACAAGCATGATATAATAGTACTATAGAAACGGTAAATAGTGCCAATCCCTACTTTAGTACATATATGATTTTACATATTAGCTTTATAAGGACCACTGATTCGTAGACAGGAAGTACACTGATATATACTTTATATCATATAATTATACAATCTCAACCATTCGACGTGTCTTTTAAACTAATATGCAATTTAAATGAAAGTATAGCTCTGATATGTTTGTATCAACCTATCTTAAGGCAAAATTATATATAATTATTTCGGCGCTTAAAACACATAGATATATATTTGCCTAACTTATTTAATTCTCCAATATTCCGGGTATTTAACAGCAGGATCAACTTAAAAAACACCGGGACGTCAGTAATAATATGGCTTAATGTACTTTTGCCTTATAACAGTTGAACCTTAGAAGAAAAGGAAATGCATCCCCAATATCATTAGAATTGCATACTTCACATATCATATGATCTCTAGGACGGTTTCTATACTGTCCTTCTTCAATATCTAAACTTTGTGAACTTAGTCTAATACGTGCTATATTCTTTTTGTAAGAACTACTAATAGGTTTAGTTAAATATAATTGTAATGTAAAATTATCGATAAGATGTCGGTATAGAAAACCCTTTGGAATTGCTTGTATGTATGATAAAAGTTCTTGACGATAAACGTCGTAAAATCTTTTTTCTATAATTTTATAAGCCTTCATTTCATTGCAAGTTATATCGTTCAAAGATGAGATAATCCTAATTTATCTAATTCGGCTCTTATGTTTAAAATCCAACTGTCATTTGATCTGATTCTTTCCTCATAGCAATTTCTTAAAATACAATTATCTGAAGTTTGCAGTTTCAACCAATACTTAATTATGCGAAGTTTTCTGTATGTTGACAATGGTAATCTTCCGAGTTCACAATATACTAAATTATTACATGTACTTTTTTTCACACCAAGTACTTTTTTACAAAAATTATGGTGTATCTTTTCAATATCTAAAGCTTTGTGGAAACCCCATACCTCGGCACTGTAACTAAGTATGCTATTTACATATGTGTCAAACACAGAACATTGGGTATTAATGTTAAAATCATGATTTTTTAACTTATTATATATAGCGTAATATGCTTTATTGCCCTGTTCAGCCACATGCTTTTGGGTAACATAAAATTTACCATTATAATTGAAAAGCATCCCTAGATAATTAAATTGGTCTACAATTTGTAGTTCAGTTTTATTGTAAAACCACTTTTTCGTTATTTTTAATATTCCCACCGTTTCTAAAGACCATTATTTTCGTCTTTTCTGTATTCAAATTAAGACTATATTTATTATATAATTTAAATCAAAACACGTTATATATCACGGTCATCTCGGAGATATTTTTCCAACACTTCTTACGTTAAAATGGATTATTGTCAAGAATATATTATATATTTCGAAACAGCATGTTAAAATATTCCTACCGCTCGCCTCAGAAACTTTCAATGTTATCGTAAAAATATCAAATTCGGTAAAAAACCAAAACTCACCGATTTCGCCGGCATCCATCTTTGATGACCGTGGTATATATTACGGTCACCACCGTGTACACAGTGATAGTTGTAAAGAGAAACCATACACATTGTAGAGGAAAACAGCTAACGATGGAATGAGCACTATTTTTTAAGACGTTTTATATGTTCATCCGAATTTATACTTACATATATATGTACATAACATATATATGTACATACTATTATGGTGTTCAAATTATAAATATTGGGTGAACAGCGACACTTGTCAGATTGTCACGGAAGCGTTTTCTCTGTCACGCATTTGTTGGCAACTTTTATGGAATATTCAATGTAGGTAATCCCATAGTCCAATCGTACATACATGTACATAGCCCGAGTTTTCTCTGGTCCAAACACCATGTCTGGTGAAGGGCCAGAGCGCACTACTATATGAAAAGCGAGGGTATATATGGACAATCTAATTATAATCTAGATGGTCATTATCACTACTTTAGTTCATGTAACGTAGTGAGAATGATCATCTAGATTTTAATTAGATTGATATCCGGACGGAATAAAACACCTAGATTGGACTAAATGGGTGTTCTGGGGTGAAAAATATCTCATTTATCCATATAATGCATCAATTGTAAATACATACGATTTGGGAGACAACAGCGAACATTGACAGGTATTTTTTTTGCATAAAATGATCATAATAAAATAATATCTTATTATTACAATATCCCAGAGAGCAGACATACGTTGGCCCAACGTTGGCATCGGTTATCATACATGGGGCCAACGTTGGGCTATCCTCGTACTAAACTACAGTGGAACTTCGTTAACTCGAACTCGGATAACTCGAATACCCCGCTTAACTCGAAGTACCTCGCCGGTCCCGGCCGAATTCTCTCTTTATCTTAGTAAAATAAACTCGGATAATTCGAATTCGGATAACTCGAAAAACTCGGATAATACGAAGTAAAAATTTGGTCCCAACAATAAAAATCCTACTTGAAATGTTCGAATAACTCGAAGTATAATTTTCGTCGATCGGTGGCAAACGCCGACATTTTTTAAGAGCTAAATTCCGTTTGTAATACTGAACATATCGGCACTACTAACCTACATGCTATTATAAGTGTTTCATAAATTCATAAAAGAAATTGTCGGTTGAATCTTATAACAACAAGTCTTGGTGATAAAAAGTACTGCTTTACTTACATCAGGTAATTTCCCAAGGCGGTCGCCGATATCAGTACACACGATAGTCAACAACTCATCTACCCGTTCGCTCAAGCGGAACTAATCTCTGACACACCGGTAGATCTACCCGGCTGATGTTTTTACAGGTGTAGAAATGACACAGTCACCGGCGCCTATTAAATCTTTAAACTGCTGAAACAATAGCGTAATTACTGCCGAGGTGTTCAGAGTACAACTGTAACGGTCAGTGCTGTGTATTAAATCGGATAAAACGCCAGCTCAGTTACAGTAACATTTTATACGCACATGCGCAGCCCAACTTCCGGTGCTAATACACATGGAAATGGCGTGGTTATCAATAAAAAGTAAGTAGGCCGATCAAACAGTATTTTATATATGTCCAATAAAAGGTAATGGTTCTGTTACGTTTTGTATGCAATCTATGTTAAACTTAAACGGTTATTTGTTTTGATATTAATAACTTGTTATTTTGTCGAATTCCGTTTTATCGTTTACCTTTTGCAAACATGACTTGCACATCAGATCGTTATTGAAGTGACTAAGTGAAAGAAACTTTATCGTGACTGTATATCGGCAAAACTACACCAAATTACAAGTGACATAACGAAACATTACATATATATTTACATGTATTGACCAGTCTTCACACTAAACTGATGAGCGACAGAGCGAAGTTATAATGACTATATAATGTTGACAAATATTGACCAAACTTTTCACCAAAAACGATAACTCGCTTAATTCGAACACTCGGATAACTCGAAGTTTTTTCGTGGTCCCGTCGACTTCGAGTTAACGAAGTTCCACTGTAATAAGTTCGCATCAGAGGTTGGTTGGCTGTTGAATATTGGTACAACGTTGGGCCAACATCGGAGTACGACCGATTTATTTGTATTGTGGTTTTGACAGTTGGACAATCATGACTTCCCATACCAAAAAAAGGTACAAAAAGTTATAACTTTTTAGTACCTTTTTAGTACCTTTTTAGTACCTTTTCCAAAAGGTACTAAAAAGTTATAACTTTTTTTTAACTTTTTGAAAACTTAGAATTTATCATTGTAACTTTTTGTACCTTTTCTGGACTTAGAAAATTTTAGGTATACCTTTTTTGTACCTTTGTGGACTTTGAAAATTTTAGGGATAACTTTTTAGTACCTTTCTGGGACTTAGAAAATATTGAGATCTCTGATAAGACTTAGATTATTTTAGGTATAACTTTTCTGTATCTTTTCTGGACTTTGAAAATTTTAGGGATAACTTTTTAGTACCTTTCTGGGACTTAGAAAATATTTAGAGCTCTGATAAGACTTAGATTATTTTAGGTATAACTTTTCTGTATCTTTTCTGGACTTTGAAAATTTTAGGGATAACTTTTTAGTACCTTTCTGGGACTTAGAAAATATTGAGATCTCTGATAAGACTTAGATTATTTTAGGTATAACTTTTCTGTACCTAGAAAATACTGAAAACTTCATTGACATTTATTATTCCTAGCATTACATAGAAATATTTCCAATGTATTCAGTCATGTAAAACATAAGAAGAGAGTGAAAAATAAGGTCAAGAAGAAAGTTACAAATAAATCATTTATTTTTGTGAATGATTATGGCATTGTAGTCACATCAAATTATGAAAGGTAGTAAAACTCTCATAGCATTTGTTAATGTCCTCATCAATATATACATCATTACAAAAAGGGCAGATAAATTCTCATATATACATCATTACTAAAAGGGCAGATAAATTCTCATATATATCATTATTGTCCTCATCAATATATACATCATTACTAAAAGGGCAGATAAATTCTCATATATATCATTATTGTCCTCATCAATATATACATCATTACTAAAAGGGCAGATAAATTCTCATATATATCATTATTGTCCTCATCAATATATACATCATTACAAAAAGGGCAGATAAATTCTCATATATATCATTTTTGTCCTCATCATTTCAATCTCATTGTTCTTTTAAAATGTCACAGATATTAAACGTAGTCACAGATATTAAACGTATACAACACATTCCATGTTCAAAAGTGTAAAAATCAGGTTGACTGTTTTACATCATTACAGAACTTATATTAAGTCTTATTAACAACATTGGTATTGGTTTTTTTTTCAATAGTCATTCACGAATGAATTCATAGTGACAACATGTACAAAAGTGTATCAAACTTGCACAGCTATGATATTATTATGCAATTGCATAGCTAAATAGCTTATTTCAACAACGAAAAAGCATTGTTAATTCAAAATCAATACCACTTGATACATATAACTTATTAACTTTTTGCATGCTAATAGCTTCCTAAAACTGATATATAATCTAAATTTGGAGAAATTGTAATTATGTACAGCTGTGCATTACTTAAGTACACTGTATATTGTATGAAATAGTCAAATGCACATATATTGATATTCATCTAGTTCAGTCTTCGGTTTAGGAAGATGAAATCACATTTGGTACCTATCTGCTGTTTCATTCTTTCTCAACCCTGTTTACAGGAATTGCAAGAAAGGACAAGTCCTTAGATATGGGTACAGACACACACAGGGCAGTAATGTCTTTTATGTTGACAGCTTTCAAAATTCCACATGCTGGAGAGACTTGTAAAACGGTTTTATTGTCTGATGACAGCTGCTTGGGAAGTATGGATATACTGTCAATCACTGCAAGGTAAACTGGAGTCTTGCACTTGCATATTATGGTACAAAAGTGGGCATCTGGACACTGAAGAAACACTTTTACAAACATTATAACCTGTCCAAAATCCATTTTGCCATACTGTACCACAGTATTGTTTCGTTTTGTCATTGTTCTATAGTTCTTACTTTGGACAATAAACCCATTAATGTAGGCTCTTTTGAAAAACAACAGTCTGTGGTATGGCCCAACCTTATGTGTGACTGCATGCTGCTCCATTTCTGTCAAAAAATTGGTGGTAACAGCACCGACAATGAACATGTTGTCTGCAATTTTTTCTCGTTTGGAGCACATCCTTTTTTCTGTTAATTTCCTGTAAAGTTCCTGTTCATCAGATCCATATCTAATACAACTTGAAATTTTGTGCAAGTTCTGATGAACACTTGCAGCAAAGACAATTTGTCGTTCTATTTTTTGTGTCCCGTGGAAAAGTGTTCTTAATTGACCATTAAAATCTTCAAAATAAAAACATGATGTTGCCCATAGTGGTCCTAAATCCCGAACCTTGTCGGTTAGATGAAGAAGAAGATGTACGTTTGAGGTCATGTACCTCTCTCCATACAATGCTGGCACATTGATACTGAAATGCATCAACATCTTCTTTGCTCGAAGTAACTGTTCACCAGTAATGTGGTCACTCAGCAGGATGAACATGGCCTGTACTAACAACAAAAAGTGTTCAAAGTACTCCTCTGGTAAAATTCCAAACAGACAAGGAAGGCTATAGTACAGCATGAATGATTTGTATTCAGTGGCTTTGAAATGGCCAATGTCTAACAGGGTGCGTGGGAGTCTGGTTATATAAGTAGGGGGTCTTATGCTTAAGAGTCTTTCATTGACAGCACTCAGTTGTCCAGAAATACTGAAAAGTTCATTTCTATAAGACTTATCAAACCATAAAGACATCAGCATTTTCATCACTCCTAGGCACACACAGTGCATGTAGTCTATTCCCACTCCCCTAACCATGTCAAATTTCGGTAAAAAAGAAAACCAGGTTAGTCCCTTTACACCAAACGTATTCCCGACTTTTCCAGTTAACCTGTCTTGTTCTGCTGCAGTTCCTTGTTCCACAAGCATTTGATGAGTCCTAGTTTCTCCATGACCGGTTGCCGTTGACTTGTCAAACGGATAAGCATGGGTATGTCCTCGTTCACTGGTTTTTACTGATTCTCCAGGACTCATACAGTATGGACACCCATGAAATCCATTGAACTGCACCATGTTGTGGAATAAGCATCTGGCAGGGGCATCGAAAACACAGTTCAAGAGAAGACCTCTTATTTTGATATCATCAACCACAATTCCTGAAAAAAAGAAAAGAGAATTAAAAATAAGCATTCCAAGGTTTTGATCATAATATAAATTGAGGATAGTCATATTGAATAACAGTTACGAGTATATTTCACAAGTGAAATAAATATGCCATTAGGACTATATGAAATTAGTGAAAAATCCATTAAGTACTGTCTCTCAAAATTTCGAAATGATGGCCAGTCAACCCATAGTTACATTCTAATCAATATAATTGCACTATCTTAATTATAACAAGTACTAATTGTAATGGGAAACCATTACAGAAGTCCCCTAAATGTCCCCACAGTTGTACCATTATATTCGGCATCCCTCAATACACATAGGTACCAATTTTGGTAGCAATCAAACAATATCTAAATTTTGACGAATCAGAAGTTTCCATGGCAACACAGGTTTTCGAAAGTGGTACCATTGTGTTCACCTTCCATCAAAACACCTATATACCAAATTTTACAATATCTGAATTTCTGCCAATCAGAAGCTTGCTATGGCAGCTTTTTGTTTTACTCAATTTCGAAAAAAAAAGGCTCTTGTACCCCCTCCTAATCCACCCCTATAATCGTGCAAAGTTTCATTAGAATTTGACAAAAAGTTTTTGAAAATGCAGAAAAAAATACATGGCGGAAGAAGAATTATAAGAAACGGAGCAAAACCAATAAGTCCCCCATTTCTTTTGGGAGACTTAATTAACAAACTTCTTTGGTTCAAAATTAAAAATGGTCACCTTTTGTTTTCTGTTCGGTAAAAAAATTTACATGAACAACCACTGACAAAAGGGAACATACAGATGAAAATTGAGAAAGATCGATTGAGTGCATTATAAATATATAACAATAGCAATGATTGTTAATGGAGGGACATATGGGTGCATGATGTTGAACCACAGATGAAAGGCGATTTGAAAGCCCGTCATCATTAGTGGGTAAGATGAACAGTGTATATGACTGCTAACCATAAAAATCTAACAGTATTCTGTTTAGGACTGTTCCTGGAAAACATATATGTTATTGGTGGAAGACAGGGGACCCACCTATAGAAGAGATTTAAAATTTTAGTTACTCTCCCCCATATCCACTTTTTTTGTGTACTGTACCCTGGTATAGATGTCATTTTAATGTTAAATGGTACATAAAAAATCAAACACACCCAACAACAGAATAAATTTATTTCAAACCCTGTCAACCCATAAATGAGATTTTAACTTGAACCCAGCCTACCATATGCAATTTATCAAAGTACCATCTCATGATCACAACCCCATATATGTTTTCATCCTGATTACCAAGATCTTCATATATGAATTAACCAGAACTTTAAATGTAAGCCAAAAGTTAAATGAAACTGAAAACTCTATTTCCTCAAGAATGTTGCAGAAGGAGTATTTAAATCCAAATAAAATGTTAGGTAGCAGTTAATTGTAATTACTAAGAAAAATTCTTTACATGAATAGTTTTGATTCACATGTTACGCATTTGTATGATGGAAATCTAGGTTTAAACCATATTGATTACCTTTATTGTAGAAATCACGCAGCATTTCAGCAAATGGTTTCATGAACACTTTGAAGTCAGGTTTTGTGTAACCAAACCATAAACCTCCAAACAGCCTGTTATTTCGGGTGAATCTGTAATGAGCAAAGATTAAGTATTAATAAATATCATAACAGTAGTTTTCATATGTAATAGTTATATGTAGATTTTTTATGAAGCTGCCAATTTTTCAACAAACATAGTTTTTAGGATTTTTACCTGGCTTGTTCAGGATATCATTTTCAAAATATTGACAAGTCCCATTTGATTTTTAAAAATGATAGATACCCATCAATGTTTTCATTCCAACATACAACAGACTCAGTCTTGTTTCAGCATCTACCTGCCTGCAGTCCTCCATACAGGTTGACAATTGAATGGTTTATACCGATATATGCTTGCCCCCCCCCCCCCCCCCCCCCCAAGTACTTTAGTAACTATTATCATTTAAGTACCTTAAGTGTGGTGGCAGCTCATTGATGACAAAGTAAACAGGCCATATATTGAAGGACGAAGAACGGAACAGTGAGACGCCATCTGTATTCATCTGCACAGAGATGTGTAACTCATTCTTGTTGGTACCTCCATCCTTAAAGAATCCATTTGAAAACCTGTCCTTGTACAGCTGACCATCAAGAATATCCCGAATATTTCCATCATTGTGGTTCAAAAATAGTTTTTTGTAGTCAGAAATTTCCTTCATCAATGTTGTTTCTAAAATGATAAATAATTGCATTCAATATTTTGTTTTAAAAATAAGCTATTTGACAAATTGATCTTACTCAAATGAATCAACACAACAGTCTGCCATTTCAAATTGGTGTTCTGTAATTTAGCACACAAGTAAAATTATGATTTTTAAGCAGTTAAGTTACTGAAAAAAATATAAATTGTTAATATTTTAAAACCAAATGGTCACCATTGAATGATTTGTATTGGACCTATGCAAGGCTGTATTTGCTCTACTTCCCAATATACATTGTATTTGAATAGATTTTAATATGGCTGCAGCAGTTGTCAATCTTGGATACTGTACTTGAAAAAAACAACACTTGGTCAGAAACATGTATTGTACTGATCATTACTTTAAGTTTCATTTATGTCCCTTCTGTATATGGTTTTATTTGAAATATACTTCATTCTCTTTTATCACTGAAAAAAAAAGAAATAATACATACCTCCAAACAGGGACCTTATTTGGTCAATAATCGGAAGAACAATGAAGTATGATGGAGGGTCCTTTGGTTGTGACTGTCGTTTACATCCTGGGCATGTATCAACTTTGAGCAAACCGTAATAATGGTGGCATTCACAGCAGTAATGATGGAATTCCAAAGGAGCTCTAAGTGTTCGAAAGTAATTAGTAAACATTTGGAATGTCTTACTGCAAAAGTTCGGTGAAATGCAATGCAACTCAATCAAAAGCAGAAGATCAGCTGTTCCTTCACCAGACAAGTGATAAGTCATGGCATATGTTAGTATCATCAGAAGGCTGACAGCAACAGATATGGGGGCATCCTTATATATAGGTCTTGCACCATCAATAACTGGGTTGGTCTGATCATCTAAAACAATGATAAAAATAATAATAAATTTATAAATATATATCAGAGAACTTTTTGAGAACCTATTAAACCAACGGAAGGAATGATCATTATTTTGTTAAGGTTAAAAGGATAAATTTACCTTTTCAACTCTTAAGAAAATTGAGTGGACTCGGTTGAAAGTCATTGTCACATTTGGAAAAAAAGGGTATAAGTGATCGTATAAAGTCATAAGCCATGCACACGTACAAAATTTCATAGAACAAAATACTCCGGTAGAATAAATGAATGAAAGAAAGATTCCGTGTAGTGATATATTTACATTGTTATCATCAACTAGGCATTATTTTTGCAAATATAAAGATGCTGGGGATATTTACTGACGTTTTTCAATTTGACTCGCATCGTCACAATTCAATATAGTAATATATTGATCTAGACCTACCATTTTCTTGATCAAGCTCGTGCGTTTCAAAAGGTTCTTCGTCGCGGTTTTCATCTGTCGATAACGGTACTGGCTCTTTCCCATGTTGTAAAGCAGGATCATCCAGAGAGAAATTGTCTTGTTCATTCTGTGTTTGAATGGAATTGTTGTGGAAAGATTGCACGAAATCTCTGAAAGCTTCAACACCATCTGCGATATTGCCGGTCTGTCCATTAAGATTTGTGGAGGGACGGTTCGGCCGACTTCCTACATCGTAAGGTAGATTTAAACGTGAATGTCTCCATGCAGTTGTCTTTGGTTCGTCCAGTGATGTGTCTGATATGTAGTTTCTGTAAGTTGATTTCAACTTTCCAGTCATGATGGTTCAGTGTTAATCACGGATGTAACAAATTGAAAGATTTGTGCAAACACGGTTCAGTAAAAACACAACTACAGCGTAAACCGGAACAGGAAGTGACTTCTGGGTAATTGTGTTATAATATTTTTCGTTATTACATGTGTTGTTTGCTCAAGTAAGTCAAATCAACAAGAGTTAAAACACAATTTTTATTTATTAATTACAAATATTGTTTTATGTCTTGAATAATTGATATGAGATATGAAAAAGAAACATCGCGAGAGTGTGTGTGCACATTTAACCAATGAAAACAGGCGTGAAAATCGAAGCGTAATCTCGCGAGAACGAGAATATCTCATTGACCAATGAAAAATCAGCGGGAAAATTTTGTATTCTATCGACCCTTCATCTTTGAACTCTAACCTGTGACATACTTCGAAACGTAAACAACGATGGACCGTGCACTAGTTTACTGGGAAGACGACACATACTTCGTTATTTCATTGAAAACGGTAGAACGACCGCGGAAAGAAATCCATGAATACGCTGTAGGCGACGACATATTTTCAAAGATTCCAGGCTTCCCGGGAAAGTACAACGGCAAGATCGTTGCCATTTCAGGTGAGTGTAATATGTTTATGATGGAAAAATATTGAGTGTGGGAAGAATAAAAATAGTCGACCGTTTTTAGTAAATATTTCATATATATAGTCAAGAGTTTTGGTATATCTGTACAAATACAATAATGGATTTTGATTTAATTATAATAGGCCTGGTTTATTCATATATATACACAATATTATGCTTTAGACTGCATGTGTGTATATTATAAATCACATGAATCAAATCACCTCTTTCTAGATTATTAGAAGCTTGCGTGTTTCGTCAAAAATAGTTTGTTATAAACTGAAACAATATATGAAACGTCTGTCTTGAAACTGATACAGAAATCAGTTTGTAAATATGTGAAATTTTCTACCATTTTTTTTTACAATATAATTAATGCCTGTTGTAAATTTGATTTGAATAACATTTGCTGATTGTATTTAAATTTTGAACTAATTAACTATTAATTTATTCCATTTCACTAATTGAAAATGAAATTATTAACCTTCCAATTCAACTTCATCAAATTTTGAAAAAAATCTCTTTTGGTAGAAAATCAGGGTCCCTCTGATTATTATCACAACTTATTAATCACAAATCTAACTTTCTATTATCAAAATTAATTTAGATTATGTCTTTATGTGATGCATTGATTAAATAGGTCTATTTGTGGAATTGCCTTTTTAGGAAAAACCTTTTTTATATCGTGGCACCAAAAGAAATTACAATTTTTAATCTGAAGCCCTTTACACTCTAGGTAACAGGTACACATGGCTGGGATAGTGACACTTATTGGTTGTCAATTATTTGTGCGATAAACCATGTAGGGCACACAGTGACATGGCTTAATTACATTGGCCATGGTTCATCCAAATCCAAATTACTGAGAGAAAAAAATCTTTTGAAAAGGGCATATATTTTTTTACAAATAAAGTAAATGGAGAAAAACATTGAAAATAAATTACTTCAGTAGATGGTAAGCAGTTTGAATAGGAACGCATTTGCCATACTAGATAAATTTCAATATCTGTTAAGTGGAAATGATCCGGACAGAAATCGTAATTTCTGGGGGATGACTCTTTCTTTCTCATTTAAAGCATTTTAATAAATTAATAAATTAAATCACAATATATAGCTATTTGATTTCTTTCTACATGGCTGAAACAAATTTTATTCAAATTCATTATACATATCATGCACCGTGGCAATCATGGATAACATAATTTGCAAATATTGGTGTTTTTTTTTATGTTTGAGACACAGCAACATTTTTTTTTTTTAAATATAATATACAGACTATTCTTGAAAATCAATACAAGTTCTTATATAAATAATCTTTTAAAAAAATAGGGCATCCAGTAGGATAAAAATCTCAGTGATGACTCTTAGCTCTGAAATCCTGATATTTTAACTATTTAAATAAATATTTTAAAAAATTCAAACATTTTTTCTAATAACTATTTTTTGTTTGAATTGATACAAGTAGATATCTACAATTAAAACTTCATTTATTCTAAATAGCTGAAATAAAATTCTTGTAAACCTGTTAACAAATAAAACTTGTATCATAGTTTTCTTGCTGAAATAAAGTTTAAATGTGTTGCATTAATTAAGCATAATTTTTTTATTAGGCCTTATATTTTTTTTATCTGATCAGCCTCTTTAGGTTATTTTTGTATGCTAATAATCCTGTTGTTATTATATTTGCCACCAAAATGTAACATCAATGATTTACGCTTCCAACCTTTTCATGTGCTGCAGAACTCATGTACATACTGTAAGGTTATTCAGGTTAACAACAAAATGGCTGCCGCCTGTGTTGCCATGCTGCAAACTAGGCCTGCTTACGATCTCATTCTAATTATGTACATGATTGAAAGTGATCCCAAACATGTTACATTTTTTTTGTTGGGCTGGAAATCTGCTATAGCTTACTTATTTCGATTATTAAAATGTGATTGGAAAGTGCAGATCGACCACTAGTACAGGTAGGTACTTCACCTGTGCAATCGGCAGCGACACTTGGATTAGTCATAGTTGAGTGACTGTTTTAATACATATGACTCCTATATAGGGGTGATCTACTAATTAGTGTCACTGACCATAGCAAATATACCCTTTGTTGAGTTTGGGAAGTGGACAACACAGAATAATTAAAATGGTTGTCAAAATGTGAATGACACACTACATTTATGAAGTAGCTTCTCTGTTATAACACCAGTGACCATGGATAAAACATGCCATTTTTCTCATGATGTGTTATTTTTGTCTTAATGCATACATTAGTAAAACATTCAGCTTTAATGACAGAATTTCAAAATTTATTTATTTTGTTAACTGATTTATTCATGTGTTTTCTTTGCTTAATTCGAGAAGTGCTTTAACCTGATCAGTACTCATTAATTAGCTGTGCACTCACCAGGCCATTGTCAATAAATACCTTATTAGAAAAACATGATGTATGGTTGCTCATCCATTGTAGCTTTATGAAACCCTTCACAGCTATACCTATAACAATAACTGCTTTGTAGTGTAATTATTTGAATGGGACTTGAATTGGAATCCAATAACAACACATCTATCACTCACATTATTATAGGCGTGTGTGATAGTGTTTTTTTTAAGGCGAAAACAACAAAGATATGGTAATTATCAATTGTTTATTTGTACAGTGCAAGACACCATCAAAGAAAAATCTATAACTGTCACTTTAGTTTTATACCTAACTGACTAAGGTTATATATGCAAGTTTCAATATGTAGAACACTTTGTTTCTAAAATGAAAAAAATCCAAAACATATTCTCAGTATCCTGCATGTTCCAGTTGATTGAAACAAGTGAGATCCCTTGGTCTATGGAAATGTTGTAAAATATTCATCTGATGATCGAAAGACATAAATATGCGACTTTTGGCTTGTTAAGTGAACTCTATAATGCAAAAATTTCCAAAAATCCATTCCAAAAACTTTTAAAATTTAAAATATTGACATTAAAAATGTTTGTATTACTACGTCTACATTTAAGTCAAATGAAAGGTAATTGTGTAATTTATATTTCTTCTGCTTCGGAGGTTTCTGTCTCAGAAATTCTCATTTTTACATTTTTAAAAACAAATTATTTTTTGCGATCGGAAATTAAAAATTAATTGAAATTTAAAAAAATGACAGGTTGAAGACAAAATTGATGTAGATAGGTTATGAGGGATACCGAGCACATGGATATGACTGTGTGGGTGTTTGAGAGACTTCTGTAATGGTCCCCACTACAATCAGTTCTTGTTAATCAATTTTTATTTGTTAGAAGGAACTCTATGTAAATTGCTATACATTGGTTTCCCAATAATAAGGCAATAATCAACATATTTTGGGTCCATATTTCAACAAAACAGCTGCTATTTCCAGTCAAATGACAGGTCACCTTTGAATTATCATTATATTTTGATATCTTGGTATTTGGATGTGGTATCGGGCAATATTAAAACAAATACAAAAAATTTAACTGACTTAGTTTTTTTCAATAAGATAAAGTATTTGAATTGTATACTGATTTAATTTTTGTAGCTGACACCAAGTATCTACGAATGTTGATGAGGAAGAAACAGACAGGAGAACATGAAGAAATGGACATGGCTTCTTTGAATTCTGGATCCACACATACTCAGGAGTCTGAGGAAGCTGATAACCAACAACCTGAACCACAGGCTCCTCCTAAGAAGAAAGTTTGCAGAGGAAAGCAGTCCAATAAAGGTTAACATCTTTTTCATTTTATTTGAACCATACATGGACAAGTGTTTTGTAAAGAGAATTATTTCTAGGTACTCTACATAATTGAAACATTGATTTCTTACTTAATATTGTAAAGTGTGACATCCATGCAGTCTCTGTGCAGTGCAATGAACCATTTACTATGACACTATGTATTTTATTGATCTAGATCTGCAACTTACAAGATAGTTGATTTTCAAACATCCTTTAAAATTTAACAGGAATATTATGGAATGGGAATGTGCATTGGCATTGTCTGTTTGGTGTAAACTTTCATTTGTATGGAGATCTCGTTCAACATTATTTCATGCAACCTCTTCGAAGCTTTTACATAACGATTGTCAAATGAAGTTGTGTTTTCCTGAAATAGTTTTTTCAATGATTTTTGCAAATGTAATTCTCCCTTTATTTAAATTGATTCAGTATACATTGTTTTTGTCTCAAGCTTTACATTTTTCTTTCAATTTCTTGGAAACTTGCTAGATTTATAATTATGGAATTAAGTTGTGTTTTCTTGAAAAGAAATTTGATTTTACTATTTTCGCAAAAAAAAATATATTGCAATTTGCTAATTTCATTAATCATTGAAGACATGATTTATAGCTGTCTGAAAATCAAATGCTATCTTTAATTTGTAATGAAAGAAATGAGAATCATAGCACAACCTAGCTACTATAACAAATACAGAAACCTATAACAATCAAAGCCCTCTGATATATGCATGCCCTTAACTATGCTTTATTGTACTGGAGTGGTCATGGCCATTTTTATGATACTGTAAAACTTAATATTAACTGTCTAGTGGCAAATCATTTTTCTTCTTGTTGATGTCTCTTTTATGACAGCCTTATTTTAAAACTTAATTCTTCATTTGTGGTGCAAAATGTTTTATTTAGTTAACAGTTGGCCTACATTTATGCAATAACACTTATGAAAAACAAAAAAAGCATTTCCAAATTATTGTAATTGGTAAAAATCAAATTCAGTTTCACACAAGTGATAATACTAACTATATCAAAATTCTGTTTCTAAAAAATTAAAAGTATTTTTTTTCTGGTCATGTAGAAAATGAATCTGAAAAGGAAAAGAAGAAAGAGGCACTTCAAAGACAGAAAGAAGTCAAAGAGAAAAAGAAAGCTGAGACAGAGAAAAAGAAAGCTGAGACAGAGAAAAAGAAAGCTGAAGAAATCAGAAGAAATTCATCCTTTCTACAATCACTTGAGGCATTTAAGGTGACATTCTAAATCATTTTTATGTTTAATTCAAAGTCAAAGTTATATTTACTGTACAAAAAGCTACTTGCAAAGGTATTATGAACAGAAGGAAAATTCATTGTTTTTTTAAAATGTTACAAAATGTTCTAAGTCATGCGTTTTCCCATGTCAATCACTTATTCATATATAATACAATAAGATACAGTTAAGTTTATGTGTTATATCCACTTATTGGCAGATACTTTTTCAAATGATCACTCTGTCTTGGATTAGTTTCACAATAGGACAGAGTTAAGAATTATTACTCATTGAAGTTCCATCGCCATTGAATCATTTCAACACAAACTTGAGAAAAGATATGGGCTGACTTTGATAAAACCTTGATGACACCTTATAAGACCTTAGATCAGTCTGACAATCAGACAGATTCAATGGTATATTCCATGGTTTCCTTTAAATACCATCAGACCTTGTGAACATGATAAATTGTGTCAAATATATATATGAGTGATATTTCTGAAACTTAAATTGGTATATACAGTCTATAAATATACATAAAAATGTTTTCTGCAGTGACTTACAGAGTAATGGCCTCATGTTTACAATGGATTATGTAGCAAAGCACATTTTAGTATCCTTTCTTCACTAGCTATTGAAAATGATTAAAACCTTGACTGATCTCTACTGGTTGACACTCTTGACTGGGTTAAATTGGATCAATTGACTGAAACATAGAACCCAAAATACCACCAGCTAGGCCTTTTGTAAATCAGTACAAGTCTAAAAAGATAGTCATGAATTGATCTTTTTGTTTTCAGAATACTACGACTCCTGAGCCAGCTATTGAAACCAGATGTCAACCTGTGTCGTTATACACAAATTTAAACACAGAGCCACCTACATTTATGGTAAATAAGTTAAATTATGATGATGTACATGTGCTCTCTTTCTTTTAAAGATGACATTGTTATCTAAATACTTTTGTTTGTGAGAAATTATCTATTATCAGATTAGTATGTGATGTATCAGACAAAATCAATATGGTACCTATCAGAGCCCTCGTTGACTTCCTTTTTTTTTATATCAAATCCAGTACTTTATCATGTGCATTAATGTGTGGGTAATCTTCCAGCTCTCTCAGTGATGTTTTTTATCAGTTGACTTATAAATGATCCAACTCAATTAACCAAAAATTTGTCATGATCACTTGAACTAGAAGTCAATTCATACAAGAAAAACAAGTATTTTTTGTTATGGCAATTTCCTAGACTATTTATACACAAAAACATAATTAAACTGCTGCTCTTTAAAGAAAATGTCTTACTTGGACAATAAATGAGTTACAATATTATTTGATGTACAATCTATATTATTTATATCAAAGTGATAATTTCTATTTCCCAACAATTATGTTCTTATGTGTGTACAATCATCTTTTGAAGGAGTCAAACAGACCAAGAGCAGTTCTGCAGCCAAGTGTGATACAACCAGTAGAATCACAGCTTTCTTCACCACACTATATGGTAATTGCTTTTTGTACGACACCATTTTATTCTTTGAAAATGATATGAATGATATAACAGGCCCAATGGGCACAAATTACTCACCTGGGCTAAGTGAAGAATAAAATGCAACATAATTATTATGTTTTTTTAATGATTTTTCATGCAGGTTTTACATAAATTAACTTTATGTACCAAAATAACACATAAAACAATAAAGATTCTGCCCAGTACACTTCCAGTTAAATATTACCATAGTGTGTTTGATCCTTGACCTATAAAGTTGGTAAATGCTTATAATGTAAACAAATAAGGGAAGCATCTTATAAGCATGTCAGGTTACCAATATCATGACCTTAGTCATTTGATTAATATTAAGAACTAGTCACTTCAAGATTTGAACATTTTTAATTATGAAGAAGTTGTTTATTTCGAACATGTATGATCCTTTTAACCTTGAAAGCAGGTCAAGGTTATTCATTGAAAAAAACTTGGTTGCCCAGAAATATGAATACATTTGCTAAGGTTACTATGGGTTTTTTAATGGTTGTATTTTTACATTTATAGGATCTTGTTCAGATGCCACAGCTGCATTTTACCCCCAGGCCACCAAGAAGAATATCTAATGTAAGTATTTTGGTGGAGCTGTGTAACTTTATCACTTAATTCTATATAAATTACTTACTGAAAGGACATTGAATACTATTCTATAATAGTGGATCACATACTTATGTCAGGTCTTGGATTCACAATAAACTATTTTACAGCCCTTTCTTCAACATGCAATGGTTAATCAGATAAGTATATTATGCTGATGGTAGCTACCATAAGTAAATCTTCTAGGTAAAGTAGGTTTTTTGGACTAAAGTATGATTTATTTGTACAGGAAGACCAACACAGTTCTAGATATTCCTCACCACAATGGGAATCAACTCCAGTCAGCAGAATGCTGAATGATGCCAGAGAGGTAGGTTTAATAAAAAATAAATAAAAAATAAAAAAATTATGTATATTGGTTATTACATATTCTGTCAAATATTATCTCTATTTACTAAATAGAGCCCAAGGCATAAAATATCACCAATTATGACTATTTGATTTTGAAGAAATAATAAAATAGACCAGTGAAAACACAGAGGTAATGAACATAACAAAAAGTCTCATTGACAGTGCACATTTTCCCTGTAGCACCTATATATTTCATGGAAGGTATAGATCTACCCCTTGACTCAACAGGAGACATAGGAGATGAGATCACTGTGACATTCATAAAAGTAGATTCTTCATTTTCATGCATCCAAACTGAAGGGTCACGATGGTCTATAACCATTGTGGTATACAGGGGTAGTTTGGTGGACTAAATGTAATGTTTCGATCAGTACTTGTTATTATGTTGTGTGTCTAATGGGAATTTGCAAGCAGTTGTGATATTCATATCTATCTCCAATGCGATGAGGTCTTAATTTTACCTTTAAAAACAAAGTAAATCTTTAATGTTGTCACTGTTGTTTTCAGACACTACACACATCTTATGATCAGGAAGGAGGTTCAGACCAGGTATGTGTACTACTTTTATATTCCTTCATCAAAATGGGGGATATAGTGTGATGACAGCATTGGCAGTACTACTGCTCCAAGGCTCTTTACTGTACTTGACAGATTTGAGTAAAATTTGTTGTCAATAATTTCCACATCTTCCAGATAAAGTCTGTATAATCAGGGTATTTAATTGTTTTGCTTAAATGAGTCTTTGGAACCACAAATCAGGATTGAAATGGTTTGTTATTCGTAATTATTCAAATTAGTCAAAACTTTTCCATTCTTTTGTTGTTGGTATAAAATAAACTGCACTTTGTTTTCACTTAATTAGTAGATATATATTACAATTGATTTTATTTTTTGAATCCTTTATTGATGTGTGACAAGATCTTTTGTCTGGGAAGCAGGGGATGTTGTAGTTTACCGTGGCATTTACATGTTACAGGTCTTGTAATTTAATTGGTAATAATGTCCTCAGGTACATCTGATTCAGTATTAACTTTCTGTTTTGATTTATCTTCATCTTAATTTTACATATTGATTATTATATTGAATACTTCAGGTAATCAGGTAATATATATATTTTACTCAATTTTACAGTGCTTCACTGCCAGCTGTGCATTGATGCGCGAAGAATTAAGAACAGCACATGATAACTTGAAGGTGCTGCAGAGCGACAACAGACGGTTGGAAGAAATGCTGTGGTCGGCTAGAGAGGAGATAGAAACACTGAAAAATGGGACCAGTGCCAACAGAGGTTTGTTTAACTGCTTTTTATTTGTTAAGCCTTTTGTACTTTGGTGTATCCAACGAAAGTAAGGTTAACATACAAGCTTCTCAACAATAAACTCGGACTTATAAATCTTGCAAAATTTGTTGCAAAGGCGAATAAATATTTTCCCCTTATCATATTACCAACTTTGTATGCTTTTTTACCAGACGACTATGAACCTTCCATGGTTATGACTTAGTCATACCAAAAAATTAATAGAGATTATTGATCAGTATTTTTTTTTTAATGTTTCCTAATCAGTGTTCCAATACCTTTATATCAATTTCTACCTTTAAAAGTTTAAACATATTTCTTCAGTGTTGAAAAAGTTTTGTTTTAACCAAGCATTTGTTGATCAAGTGATCTTTAAACCTACTCTTCACACATTTTTTTTTACCAGTGTAATGCTGCTTTTGTTAGTAAGATGCACACTCACTATTAGGTTTGGCTATTTAACTTAGATTAACTTGTCAATTTCCTTCAACAGATGAACAGTCAACATGCCACCTACAAGCTGATGGAAGGCCAAGAGCTGGGCGGGTGCCATCAGCATCGGCTAATGCTCACCATGTAAGTGGAACAATGATAATTATATATTTAAACTATCATACAATTGTCAATACTTAAAAAAGTTACTTATGACATAATAGAGATAAGTCAAAGTGCCCAGTCATATATTTGTCTTTTAACTTTATTCTACATAACTTTTATTGCAAATGTGTATTGTTTCATTGGCTTCAGTAGGAAATATGACTATAGGTTAGGCATGGTTGCTTAAAC
This sequence comes from Pecten maximus, assembly GCF_902652985.1. Classification (NCBI taxonomy): domain Eukaryota; kingdom Metazoa; phylum Mollusca; class Bivalvia; order Pectinida; family Pectinidae; genus Pecten; species Pecten maximus. The sequence goes on along the minus strand of NC_047031.1, from coordinate 12,239,773 downwards.
CATATTAAGACAGTACCAATTGGACTCATTTTTCGACTTTCTCAACTTATGAATTGTGTATAATTTTCAATTATCATGATGAGACCTCTTGGTGATGACTTCCATTTATAAATTTTATAGTCAGCACTGAGTGTCAGCACTGAGTGTGCTTTGGGAAACATAAAGGATCATGTACAATGTTAAAATTGTTGTGAATAGGAGGATTACATACCCAAAATTATTTCTCCAATAGTACATCACAAACTTAAGAAAATAAAATCAATTTTAAAGTAATGAACTTAGTGTTATTATGTAAATATTTGTTATTCTTACAGATGGTTGAGCTATTACCTGGAACTGGGGTTTATGTGTATCCAAAACACATAACCACAGCAAAAAGAAAGCAGAAGGGAACACAGGTTGCCAGATATCTGATGTCAGTGTTTTACACCAACACTGAACTCGTTGACTGTGGAAATGTGACAGGATGCCATGGAAAGAAAGGCATGGACAAGACCATTGTCAATACCATTGAAGGTAATTATAGAAACAAAAACAAAAGCACTGGCTTATCTCATATCTTGCATGAAGATACAAACTCTAGATGTAAACAAGGAAATTGTACAAATTTTACAACTTATCTCCCTACTGTGAATCCTGACCAACAGCCTCTTGGGATATGTCGGGCAATATGGGCATACTGCCTTTCAATACTGTTTATTCTAAACAAGTCTGAATTATAAAAAAAAAAATATTGCATAATTGTGATCCCTCTATATTAACTATAATAGAATTCTCCCTTTCCCCAGGAGGAAACCTGAAAACCTAGAGTAGTGAAATTCACTATTATGGTAAAACCCTTTAAAGAGTATCTGCTCTACGATATCAGGGTTGTACTAATATTTTTTTAAACATTTCCATCAATTTGAGCCCTTTTTGCTTATCCCCTTATGGCTCTGGGTGTGTGGACCTTTTGGCCATGGAAGATTCCTGCAAACTTGCATTATAATTTGGTAGTGGGGGTTTCAAAGAAGTTCAGAACAGACAAGTGATAATGTTGTACATGTATTTATAAAAATAAGTCTTTTTTTCTTAAATTTGTTATAAAATAGTCAAGACAACTGATGAACTGCTTAATAGTTATACTTACAATAATTTACAAACTATGTTTATGACTTTTGTATGAAATGTTGATGGTTAAAATTTCATCAATCCCTTATACTTTCCAAGTTGTAAGAAATGACTAAGTGTTTTCTTTTGCTTTTGACAGAGTATGCTGTGTCCATTCATGGGCGAAATCTCCTATCAGAAGTAAAATTTTCCATGAGGACCAAAATTAGTGCCCTAGTTAGCCTTGCAAGAAAATGAAAAGAAAATGAACGAAGTGAAAAGACATTTATGTGATGTTATTAGAATATAAGTGAAGTTGAAGGACATTTCCATTTTTCTACATAAAATGTGTATGTGATTTAGTATTCATTTTTTGTGTGTTCATGAATTATTAGAGTAAGTTCCTTGTAGAAAATAATAGTGGGTATGGGAGTGATAGTATGCATTGGTTGTAGTGAGTATAAGAAAGTGAAAAAGGTTTTATTGTGCATTTATTATATTGCTGTGTATACATCACAATAATGGTAACTACTAAAAGATATATTTATTATATTGCTGTGTATATATCACAATAATGGTAACTACTAAAAGATATATTTATTATATTGCTGTGTATATTTTACAATTATGGTAACTACTAAAAGATATATTTATTATATTGCTGTGTATATATCACAATAATGGTAACTACTAAAAGATATATTTATTATATTACTGTGTATATTTTACAATTATGGTAACTACTAAAAGATATATTTATTATATTACTGTGTATAATTGCAGTAATAATATTGTTTTATTTTATAGTAATCTATTTGTCATAAGTTTTCGTGAATAGTTGAATACAAGTATATGTGTGTGTGATTTGTTTTTTGTTGTTGTTGGTTTTTTTTTGGTTTTTTTTGTGTGTGTGTGTTTTCATGAATGAGAGTAAGTTATTGGTGGAGAAAAATAGTGGATATGGGAGTGAATACAGGTTGTAGTGAGTATAAGAAACTGAAAGAGGTATTATTGTGTTTTTTTATCATATTGCTGTGTATATATCACAATAATAGTAACTACTTGAAGATTTATCTAATTTTAAAGTATTATTTTAATTTATAGTAAATGTTTTATAGATTGTAATTTAATGGTTGAAACAATGTACATATTCAATAAGTATATTTCTGGATAAAAAACATTCCAAAGCAAAAATTTTTATGACAGGAATTTCTCTAAAAAAAATTTTGTCTTTTTCTTTTCAGTACCTTTTTTGTACCTTTTCAGTACCTTTTTTGTACCTTTTCTGTACCTTTTCTATACCTTTTCAGTACCTTTTTTGTACCTTTTCTATACCTTTTCAGTACCTTTTTTGTACCTTTTCTATACCTTTTCAGTACCTTTTTTGTACCTTTTCTATACCTTTTTTGTACCTTTTCAGTACCTTTTTTGTACCTTTTCTATACCTTTTCAGTAATTATTATTGCTATTGAGTTTGTAAAAAGGTACAAAAAAGTTATAACTTTTTTTTTAACTTTTTAGTACCTAAAAAAAGTTATAACTTTTTTGTACCTTTTCAGTACCTTTTTTGTACCTTTTCAGTAATTATTATTGCTATTGAGCTTGTAAAAAGGTACAAAAAAGTTATAACTTTTTCTAGGTACTAAAAAGGTAAAAAAAAGTTATACTTTTTTTTTACCTTTTTAGTACCTAGAAAAAGTTATAACTTTTTTGTACCTTTTCAGTACCTTTTTTGTACCTTTTCAGTAAATATTATTGCTATTGAGCTTGTAAAAAGGTACAAAAAAGTTATAACTTTTTCTAGGTACTAAAAAGGTAAAAAAAAGTTATAACTTTTTTTTACCTTTTTAGTACCTAGAAAAAGTTATAACTTTTTAGTACCTAAAATATACCTAGTTTTTGCCAGAAATGTAACTTTTTTGTACTTTTTCTTGCTTAATAAAATGATTGAACCATACATAGTGTTGAATTATAACTTTTTTGTACCTTTTTTGTACCTTTTTTGTAACTTTTCAGTACCTAATAAAAGTTATAACTTTTTTTAGGTACAGAAAAGTTATCAAAAGTTATAACTTTTTAGTACTAGATTGGAACCGCTGTTTAAACATGGTTCCAATCTAGCATCAAAAGTTATAACTTTTTTGTACCTAAAAAAGTATAACTTTTTTGTACCTTTTTTTGGTATGGGGCTGGCCCCCACACTTTCTTTTATTTTTCACCATACATGTTAATTCATGAAAATAAGCTATAATTGCATAAATGAATGTTCAGTGATTGTCTCCACGTCCATGTATCAAGAGATAAACAATATCCTGTTATAAAAATAAGCCCTGGAGTCTTTCCCCACTCCTAAAGACTTAAGTTCTTTTGTTATATCTTTTAAAACCATTGAGATCCCCACTTCATAACCATATAAAGTATTGTTGGCCATCAAGTGATAAACACAACCACCTTGTTAAAAAGGGGCCCTAGGGTCTTTCCCCACCTCTAGGGAGTTAGTTCTTTGTTATATCTTTGAAACCATTGAGATACCCACCCTATAACCATAAATAACATTCTTGGGCATGAAGAGATAAACACAATCATGTTGTAAAAATAGGCCCTAGGGTCTTTCCCCAACCCTAGGGACTTGGATTCTTTGTTATATCTTTTGAAACCATTGAGATCCCCACCCCATAACCATATATAGCATTGTAAGACATCATCAAATAAAGCTGTTAACAACATTATTTTGAAGTTTGATCAAGTCAACCAGGTGAGCGATACAGGCCCTCTGGGCCTCCTGTATATTTTTGTACAATATTTTTTTTTGAAATGAAGCCCTCCCATCTAGTTAGTGTATTACAGGTAAGTAAAAATTTAATGCAAATGATGTTTTTTTTTATAACTTATGGACTTGCAATAGACTAAACCCCTTTGTTTAGTCAAATTTTATTTCTGTGGGCTTATTGCAGGATAAAAATCAGATACAGTATTAATTTTATATACTGCAGATCCATCAAGAAGCCACAGTCGACAAGAGCTGGGGTCAGAAAGGCAGTCCCTGGGAGTTCAACCTGCGTGATCTGTTTCGATGGTGTGATCTTCTCTGTCACAATCAGGTACAATTATAGTCGACTTATTTTTATTTTTGTCTTTCCTGATAATATGATATCAAAATGTTGTATCTGATTGAAGAGCCTAATTCAAGGTCAAGGTAACAAGTAGAAAGGTCAAGGTTATTTGTAAAGATTGAAGGTTATATGACAAATGGGCACTTTTCCTTGTCCAAACAATTATTACAGTTGAAAAAAATATGCAAGTGTTTTATAGATAAATGAATAATCATCAACATTTTGTGATCAAAGCTAATTAAAGTCTGTTGATTAATGGCTGACTTCCATGATTACGAATAATTACGGTATATTGTGAACTGCTGGTTGCCAGTGGATTTAACCCTGGTGAGTTTGTTGGCCTACTGTACAAGGAGAGACTGGGGACACTTCAGGATAAATATAATGTAGGTCCTGTACAGGATGTTAGAGTCACCATGGTAACAATTTAGGATTATCAGGTTCAGATGTAGGAAAAGTAAAATTTTGTGTGCTTTATAAAACATTCTACTTTTCACAGGGAATCCAGTTGACCCTTGACTTCTTGCAATTTCAGAAGTCAAATCACAATTTCTGAACAATCTGAAGGGTCAAAACATATGTCAAATAGACATGTCCCTTCAAACTCAAGAGTCAGATCTCAATTTTGGGAGTCAAAAACATACCCTCAGGGGTCAACTGGATGCCCTGTTTTCACATATATATATTTATAGCCTTGATTGTCTCTCAATTTTTTGTAATTTTTAGCCCACCATCATCAGATGGTGGGCTATTCAAATCGCCCTGCGTCCGTGGTCCGTGGTCCGTCCGTCCGTCCGTCCCTCCGTCGTCCGTCCCTCCGTCCGTCCGTAAACAATTCTTGTTATCGCTAATCCTCAGAAAGTACTGAAGGGATCTTTATCAAATTTCATATGTGGGTTCCCCTTGGTGCCTAGTTATGCATATTGCATTTTGAGACCAATCGGAAAACAACATGGCCGACAGGCAGCCATCTTGGATTTTGACAATTGAAGATTGTTATCGCTATTTCTGAGAAAGTGCTGAAGAGATCTTTCTCAAATTTCATATGTAGGCTCCCCTTGGTACCTAGTTATGCATATTGCATTTTGAGACCAATCGGAAATCAACATGGCCGACAGGCAGCCATCTTGGATTTTGACAATTGAAGTTTGTTATCGCTATTTCTGAGAAAGTACTGAAGGGATCTTTCTCAAATTTCATATGTAGGCTCCCCTTGGTGCCTAGTTATGCATATTGCATTTTGAGACCAATCGGAAAACAACATGGCCGATAGGCAGCCATCTTGGATTTTGATAATTGAAGTTTGTTATCGCTATTTCTGAGAAAGTGCTGAAGGGATCTTTCTCAAATTTTATATGTAGGCTCCCCTTGGTGCCTAGCTATGCATATTACATTTTGAAACCAATCGGAAAACAACATGGCCGACAGGCAGCCATCTTGGATTTTGATAATTGAAATTTGTTATCGCTATTTCTGAGAAAGTACTGAAGGGATCTTTCTCAAATTTCATATATAGGTTCCCCTTGGTGCCTAGTTATGCAAATTGCATTTTGAGACCAATCGGAAAACAACATGGCCGACAGGCAGCCATCTTGGATTTTGACAATTGAAGTTTGTTATCGCTATTTCTGAGGAAGTACTGAAGGGATCTTTATCAAATTTCATATGTGGGTTCCCCTTGGTGCCTAGTTATGCATATTGCATTTTGAGACCAATCGGAAAACAACATGGCCGACAGGCAGCCATCTTGGATTTTGACAATTGAAGATTGTTATCGCTATTTCTGAGAAAGTGCTGAAGAGATCTTTCTCAAATTTCATATGTAGGCTCCCCTTGGTACCTAGTTATGCATATTGCATTTTGAGACCAATCGGAAATCAACATGGCCGACAGGCAGCCATCTTGGATTTTGACAATTGAAGTTTGTTATCGCTATTTCTGAGAAAGTACTGAAGGGATCTTTCTCAAATTTCATATGTAGGCTCCCCTTGGTGCCTAGTTATGCATATTGCATTTTGAGACCAATCGGAAAACAACATGGCCGATAGGCAGCCATCTTGGATTTTGATAATTGAAGTTTGTTATCGCTATTTCTGAGAAAGTGCTGAAGGGATCTTTCTCAAATTTTATATGTAGGCTCCCCTTGGTGCCTAGCTATGCATATTACATTTTGAGACCAATCGGAAAACAACATGGCCGACAGGCAGCCATCTTGGATTTTGATAATTGAAATTTGTTATCGCTATTTCTGAGAAAGTACTGAAGGGATCTTTCTCAAATTTCATATATAGGTTCCCCTTGGTGCCTAGTTATGCAAATTGCATTTTGAGACCAATCGGAAAACAACATGGCCGACAGGCAGCCATCTTGGATTTTGACAATTGAAGTTTGTTATCGCTATTTCTGAGGAAGTACTGAAGGGATCTTTCTCAAATTTCATATGTAGATTCCCCTTGGTGCCTAGTTATGCATATTGCATTTTGAGACCAATCGGAAAACAACATGGCTGACAGGCAGCCATCTTGGATTTTGACAATTGAAGTTTGTTATCGCTATTTCTGAGAAAGTACTGAAGGGATCTTTCTCAAATTTCATATGTATGTTTCCCTTGGTGCCTAGTTATGCATATTGCATTTTGAGACCTATCGGAAAACAACATGGCCGACAGGCAGCCATCTTGGATTTTGACAATTGAAGTTTAATATCACTATTTCTGAGAAAGTACTGAAGGGATCTTTCTCAAATTTCATATGTAGATTTCCCTTGGTGCCTAGTTATGCATATTGCATATTGAGACCGATCGGAAAACAAACATGGCCGACAGGCAGCCATCTTGGATTTTGACAATTGCAGTTTGTTATCGCTATTTCTGAGAAAGTACTGAAGGGATCTTTCTCAAATTTCATATGTAGGTTTCCCTTGGTGCCTAGTTATGCATATTGCATTTTGAGACCTATCGGAAAACAACATGGCCGACAGGCAGCCATCTTGGATTTTGACAATTGAAGTTTGTTATCGCTATTTCTGAGAAAGTACTGAAGGGATCTTTCTCAAATTTCATATGTAGGCTCCCCTTGGTACCTAGTTATGCATATTACATTTTGAGACCTATCAGAAAACAACATGGCCGACAGGCAGCCATCTTAGATTTTGACAATTGAAGTTTGTTATCGCTATTTCTGAGAAAGTACTGAAGGGATCTTTCTCAAATTTTCGTATTTAGGTCCAATTGAAGTTTGTTATCGCTATTTTACAGAAGGTACTGAAGGGATCTTTCTCAAATTTCATATGTAGGTTCCCCTTGGTCCCTGGTGTTGCATTTTGGGACCAATCCGAAAACAACAGACAGCCATTATCGCAAAATCTTAATTTTATATATAGGTTCCCCTTGTTTGAAAAGTACTAGAGGGCTGTTTCTGAATTTACACAGATTAGTAAGACTTAGAGGAAGGGAAAAGTAGAGAAAAGATCAATCTGACATGGAACCTATAAAGATCATTCAATGGTGGGCGCCAAGATCCCTCTGGGATCTCTTGTTATGATTAAATCCATTCCGCAGTATTAATTGTTTCAGGATGCAATAATTGATTTTTCGTGTCTTTTTGAAGCATGACAATCGGCCAAAAATGAAATAATTCAAAATATAGTACAGATTTTCTCAGCTTTTCTAGTGTATATGTATTGCATGCAAAAGAGATCTGAAGACACAATTTTATCCTCTTATGGCATATTCATTGCTCTCTCCATATATGAATTAGTGACTTCATTTTTAAATGGATATGAATCAAACTTTATATTTATATTCGTAAAATTCAAGTATAAGAATGCCTTGACAGAGTTCATGATTCAGGGTATTAAAGTCAAAATCATGGTTAAAAAGTACATGTATTAGTGGTAGAAAATCTTCGTCATCACTATCAGACTTCAATTTTAAACAGATTTTTGTCTCATATATTGTTCAATTGGCACCTAAGGGAATTTTTTTTTTTTTTTTATTTAATATTTTGTACTTGCATTATACTTTTATTGACAAAACTAATTATTTCATCATGAAAACACCACTGGGAATCATTTCACAGTCAATGTTTAAGTAAATAAATAGATTATTATCTAGTGTCTCTGTTACATCTTGAAAAAAATTATAATCAGAAAATCTTCAATAAATTGTTTAATCTTTTGAAATGTATCTTCCCCTTAAGATGTACAAGTTATCTCATTATTCCCTAATGTCTGCACCAAGAAAAATGGATAAACATGCACTTTTTAAAGTTGGACACCACATCATTTGAGAATTTGTATTGCTTGCTTTGTCTTGTCTAGGTGAAGGATCTGTACGAGAGAATATTTCCTGATAGTCTGCCATTTTATGTGCCCAGTAGACAAGTAACCATTTCCAACAGTGTAATACAGGCAGGGCACTCATTTCTCTGCCGTGAAGAGTTTGTGTCAAGGGAGACAACTCGGTCACTGTACCTCCTTCACCACCTCCTGGAGCGTATGGAAGCAGTGATGAAGTGCGTCCAGATGAACTGGATGCCCATTCTTGTAATTAAAAAGTATTCCACAGATACATGTATATGTCAATGTAGTCAGTTTAATTATTTAAAAATGGCTGATGTTAATAATTACGGTGATAGTGCTGTCATCATTGGTATTTATATTTGTGCATGAGGATGCCATTTTTGTTTCCATATTAACTTTACCAATCTTTGAAGCAAGCTATATCAGTTCCAGCAAGCAGTCATTGATAAGTGTTTTCATCCATTTTGTGAGCGGTATAACATATATTATGATATAATGAATATCATATAATGCAATATGCAAATTTGAATTTGACCCCAGTTGGGACCTCAGTCCTGTGGTAAGACCAGCCTGGTCCAGCTAACAAGTTATGTCAGTTCCAGCAGGAAGTCTTTTGATTAGGGCTATTCCATTAAGATATCCACCTGACCCCGCAGGACTCCAAAATAAATCACTTGTATCCATGGTTGGATTTCCTTCCTATTACTTCTAGTAATTCATTTA